>NC_060273.1:19509704-19753869 GCF_021613505.1 Equus quagga | reverse complement strand
AAATTTATCATGTCACACACTCTGCGTGGGGGCACTTTTTAAGGGCCGCTTCATTTCACCCTCACAGAATCACTTGCAAGTAAGTAACATTGAACCCATTCTGCAGACAAAAAAAATGGAGGCTTGGTGATATTAAGTAACTTGTCTAAGGTCACACAATGAGGATGCAGTGGATTCTGACTCAGAGATACAAAAACAGGCTCCAAATAATGTTGCTCCTACAGTGCTCTGGTGCTTCCTCTGAAGGGTCTAACACAGACGTCTGCTCCAGAACCAAAGCATTTTAGTGGGCGAATGGGCCCTATGGAGACAATATAACCTCATCAGAAAAGAAACAGGAATTATTTTTAAAAAAAGAAAGAAAAGAAAAAGAGAGAAAGAAACAGTTTAATATAGGTAACCCCACACCCAACAGAACTAGGATGTGGCAAGGCAGAGCCAGAGCCCAATTTTCTAACTCTCAGGTCTCACTCAATCCATCTGACCAGAACCTATTATATAAGTATAGTTTATCTATATGGATCAAATAGGGGAATGCCTCGTTAATGAGTGAAAAGCTGAAAATTTTCTCAACTTCTGGAAAATGTTCATTGGGAACAAATGGGAAATTTATTGGGGAATTGTCCTTTTCTGCCTCAATGTTCCTCTTTCTACCCAGCTCCTTTTGCTGTTGTTGCAATGTATCTGGGAGGTATTTGCCCCACGCTCTTGCAAAATCTGCAAAGGGGGAAAACTCTAACCTAAAATAGCACACAGAAGCCACAATTGTGACAACTACAAAGGGTACGGGTGTGCCAGTTACTTTCTGAAATGAGTTTAAGCCAGAGTCACACACTGGTAGCCAGCTGGCTGTATCCAGCCCACAGGTGGGTTTTGTTTGTCCGCAGTGCTGGCCCACACTGCACTCGGAAGAAATTTCCATCTGTTGCCAACATTCAAAACCAGATAATTTTACATCAAAAACTGGATTTCCAGTTTCTCTTACCAAGTGGAAGATCTGACAACCGTGATGCCATGTTTGCACGTGGAAAAGAGTAGCTGCCCCTTTAGACAGAACATGTGTGTCCCGGTTTCTACCCACCTGGTCTATTTCACTCATTTATACAATCGCTGTGGGCCCAGAAGGCATGTGAGTTGGTGACCCTTGGTTTAAGAGGATAAGCAGATGTAGACTGCAAAGCCAATCATTATTAGACTTTTCCTAAAAACACCCCCAATAAGAGACTCTTCTCTCAGTATTAAGACAGCTGTGACAGAAGGTAAGGCATATGAGAACAAAAGGATTTGAGAAATGGAAAAACCCAATAGTTGAGTCCATTTGGATTTTTGGTCTAGGATACTCACTTTTTGCTTAGAAAATACATTCACTTTTATTATTTCATTTATTCCTCTCAACAATCCTGCAAGGAAGGAATTATTCTCAGATAAACAAACTGAAAATGAGTGATGTTAAATCAGTTATCCAACCAAGATCATCTAACTAGCAAGTTGCAAAACCCAATTTTGTCCAGCTACAAACACCTTGCTTTTGAAATAATGAAAGAACACTCTGTAAGGTCACAAGGCCTGTTTCCACCTCAGGGCCTTTGTACCTGCTGTTCCCTCTACTGGAAACCTCTCCACCTACATCTCCACATGGCAGGATCTTACTCTTTCACTTCATTTACATCCCCTCCACAGAGAGGTTTCCCCTAACCATTTGACTTAAAATAATATACATGCATGCACGCGCGCACACACACACACACCCCCCAATTACTCTCTAGACTCCTGCTTCTCAAAGTGAGGTTCAGGGATCAGCAGCATCAGCATCAACTGGGAAGTTAGAAATGCAGAGTCTGAGGCCCCTCCCCAGACCTGCTGAATCAGAATCTGCATGTTAACAACACCCCAGGTGATCCACATGCATTTCAAGTTTAAAAAGCACTGCTCTACAGGAGCCCTGCCCAGTGGAAATGCAATGGGAGTCACAAGTGTCATTTTAAGTTTTCCACAGCCACATTAAAAAGGTTAAAAGAAAGATCATTTGTTTGCTGTCTCCCCTACCGCCCTACTAAAAGATGTCATTTCCACAAGAACAGGTCCTCCCTCTGTCTTGTTCTCCACTTTATCCCCAGTACCTAAAACAGTACTGGGCACATGGTAAACGTTATTAAGTGTTTGTTGAATGAAAGAAGGAAAAGACATTCTAGTACTTTCTGTGTGGCAGCGTGGTACAGGGAAAGAAACCAGCACTCTGAAATTGGACAGATGTGGTCAACTCAACCACTGACCAGCTGAGCAACCTTCAGCAAGTGGTTCACCCTCCGGGAGCCACCTGGAGTGTAAACCAGGAATGTTGCTGTTTAACTCACAGCCTCATCATGACGCCCCGATGTGATAACATGTCTGCGAAGCACCAACCACCACAATCACAGGCATTCAATCAATGCCAGCACCTTTCCATTGTCCTCTTTCATTCTCTCCAAATACCACATGCGAATAACGCTGCTGACCACTTTCCTCTGTGTGGCATGAGCATGACTGAAGCTGTTTTCCTGAGTTATTTTCCCCCAGCCAATGGGACCTGCGTATTAACTGCTACCACTGCAGACAACTGGAAACCGTGGAGGGTCACTTCTCATCACCCTGGAGCTGAGTGGCTCCCAGAGCAAAGTGGTCACGGTTACTGTTCAGTCTGTCAACCACGAGGGAGGCCACAGCTCGAGTCGTCTCTGTCACTTTGATGAGTTCTGCTGTGGCAGCCAGTTGGCCTGCCACAAGGTCCCATCCCTTAGGAGAGTTCAAGGTCTCTGCCCAGCCAGAGTGTATCGGCTCATACTGAAAGGTGTGTCCTGGCTTTACCCTTTTATTTGGGGGGTGGACAGAGGAAGGAGTGGAGGGTTGAATCTACTCCTAATTATTAATCACTGGCCTCTGTCCATCCACCAAGTGAGGCTTGCTTCTCCATAGCTTTAACACACACATCCTAATCCATCAGTCCATCCTGCCCTGAAAATCCAATGCACATGTTCTCATCTCAGATGTGTCTTTGACTCACGTTAGATCAACAGCACAGGAGAAAGCAAAACCCAGATTTAGATATAACTGGAGTGACACCAGAAATAAATCTGTTCGGGCTGCCTAGGTGGATATGAGGAAACCCCAAGCCAGCTGTGCCGAGAGCAGCCCCAATTTCTTCTCGCTCACCCTCTTGCTGAAAACACAACCAGAACAGAAACACTAGCAGAATTAGTAGGCTATTGGAAAACACACTGAAAAGAAAAACAAAAACAAAATAAATATATGGGGGCAAATCAAAGCCTTTAATTAACCTGTGGATCTCTAACCAGTTAAACAGTAGAGTAAGATTTCAGGCAGAATACGTGGTATAACCATTTAAGTAGCGATGCCACCACTGAAAAGATGGAGTTGCACCAAGGAACCAGGAGGAAGGGTTTCTGTTAATGGTTTGAATCAATACCACTGTTTCCTTTTCTACAATACAGGGAGGTTGTCATCCCCTCTTCCTTCATGGGAGAGAGAGGAGCCTGAAGAGGTGCAGCAAGTAAAAATCCCACAAATGTCCTCAAAGCACTGCTGTCCCTCGTAAGGCTGGAGAGCGGTCCAAGGCCAGTGCCAGCCCACTCGGCTCCTGCAGGTCCAAGGGGTTTCTGGGAGTCTTCTCAACAGCCAGGTTTGGGTGGCTGATGATTCCCTCTATGTTAGACAGATTCTCCTCCCGCACTTCCAATCGGCACCACTGAGCCTAAGGGTCTCCCACGGGCAAGTCGCTGGGGTAGATCGAGGACACAGAGACACCGCATGGTCCTCTGAAGTGAGGATCAAGAGGATCCAGTTCTGTCCACACCTCTCCAGTGGAACAGTTCTACAGGTGGCTACCAAATACTGACACCCAATACCACAAGGCCCAAATACCACAAGTGATGGTGAGAGTACCACCGAGCTGGAATGACATCTTCAGTAGCCATGTCATGACAGCGAGGCCAGTTCATACCTTCCTTTCCCAGCCACAGTGTAAAACAACATGAGAAAATCTGGCATCTTCTATCCTTTCATTCAGAAAATTCTCCAGACCCTACGATGGGACCTCCTGACACGCACTCCACCACGCACACGTCATCAACGTTATTTGAAGTCACCTGAATCAAACACCCCCATCTCTATTTCCAGCTGCCACAAAGCAACACAACACACGTTGGAAAGGTCTGATGTTCAGGCCTTCCTCTCCCCCAAAGGGCATCTGACACTTCTCACAAGATACACAGCTTTAAAATTAGAACTGGAAAAGACCACAGTGACCCTCATAGGGCTGAAGCTACCCCACAGCAGAAATCAGAACATTCCTACAACCAACAATTAAACAACCTAAACCTTCCCAAACATCTCCTTCTTTCTCTGGTTTGCTGTTGTTGCATTAATCATCCTAACACCTTTTTAATTATAATCGCAAACTGGAAGCCATGGTTTGCGATGTTATAAATACTGATTTTCCAGTTCAGTTAGGCATTTGCTGTTTTCTGTTTTGATAGGAAGGGGCTGTTTGCAGCCTCCTAAAATGTTGCAATTAGTTCTCTCTGTTGAAACAGACAAGACATTAACAGACACATTTGCTGTTTCCCGTTTAATGTGCTGGAATGTTCATGCCTACGTGTACTTCTCTCAAGCTTTGAAAGCATAGGCATATTTTTAAAAGTTGAAGAAATCAATCACAATACACACATTTATTATATATTTCTGAAGTTAGGTTATTTCTAAAACTTTCACAGGCTTTAATTTAAACTTAGAAAGCACATCTCTTCAACAGCAAGGCAACTTGTCAGCAAACAATCCTTATTTTACCTACTGGCTCTGTTAAGATGATAACATCACTTTAGCTGACAAAGCCCCTGTTTCTGTCTGACAATTGCAATTAATTACTGAGATGTAACAGAGATGGGGCCAGCCATCCAGATCTGTTTTCCAGGGAGAGAGAAAACAAGGGGAAAGAGGGAAGAAAAAAAAAAAGCAAAGGAGGTTTGCCTTTTGGGCATCTGCTCCAGTGTTTTTAAATGTTATGGCTGGCAAGAAAGCCGGATTACTAATTTATTTTACCTGCACTTAACTTTCTACTCTCCTCTCCTTTCCCTCACCGCTGGGAGACGGTGGAAGAGAAGGGAGATGAACATCTCACAAGACAGAAGCTCTAATCTGTTGCCAAGGAGGCGCCCGTTAGAAAGGGCAGGGGTGCAGGACGTAAAAACTCTTAGGGCACCGACTGTCGTGCAGACCTTGATGCTCCTGATGCAAAATCAACCCAGGGTTCCTGCAGCCACCCAGGGATAGAAAGTCCTGGAGATGGGGAACATCCTCAGTCTTTTCTGGCAAGCCAAAATTCACCAGTATCATCTTTTTAACTGTTCCCTGTTCATTTTGCTCTAACCTGAAAATGCTAAAGTCAGATTCCAGACACGCAAATACGTTTGAGGGCGATTTTGAGAGATTCCAGGAGATCTCAAAGCCCTTCAGTCAATCTAGCTGTCCTGCTTCATGCCTTAGCGTCCCCAACGCAGCAGCGCAGAGCCCCACAAGAGCCTGGGCTGGGAAACACCCCGCGGGCACCTGGGCTGGGGATTCCCAGGCATGGAGCTAGGCAGCTTCAGAAAGCACCTCCCTGGGTGAGGAGCCTGAGGCAGGCAGGGCAGTGTGACACCAGCTCCCCTCGCCCTGAAATACAGTGATCCCTGGGCCAGCCTCCAGTCCTCTCCGCGCTCCCCCGAGCAGCCCCGCCAGGGTCCGCAGAGCCCTCGTGGGGCGAAGGGCTCTCGGGGAGGTGCCTGGATGTCGAAGGGCGTGGGAAACCGCAGCTTTCCCTCTGGGTCTTCCCCACGCATCTATCCCCCGCGCCAGCCCAGGGTCCTACCTGTACCACTCCAGCCCCTTTTCGTAGTTCCTGTCGAAGAAGTGTGGCTCTACGCCCACCGCCCTCACGTCCGGGTGGACTCGGATCGCCTCCAGCAGCGCGCGGGTACCTCCTTTCTTGACCCCGATGATAAGCGCCTGTGGCAGCTTCTTCTCCCCATAGTCGGGGGTGCTGAGGGCGCCGCCCCTCTCGCTGCTCCCGTTGGCCGCTCTCCGGCCTGCGAGCTCCTCGTCGGTGGTGCTGGACTCCTGCGCTTCCCTCTCCAGCAGCGCGCTCTGCGCAGTGATCATCTCGCCAGGGGCCAGCGGGGTCCGGAGCCAGGTGTCCCGAGCGCCCCCGCCGCCGCTCGCCAGCCCCCAGCCGTCGGCCCCGGGGGCAGCGGGCTGCTCGGAGGGCTCCGGGGGCTCCCCGCGGCTCGCGTTGTCCGGCGGCGGCGCGGGCGGCTGCGAGGGGGTGCCGAGGCGCACGGGGGGCGGCAGCAGAGAGGGTGGCGGCGGGCTCGGCGGGGGCTCGGCGGCGGCGCCCGGCGGCTCCTGCAGCGCCAGGGGGAATTGCAGGGAGCCCGAGCCGCCCAGGAGGCTGTAGCACAGGTAGGTGACGGACAGGGACAAGGTGCACATAAAAAGCAGCTTGCGCGCCGGCGGCCCCTTAGCAGAGGCGCCGGGCGGCGGCGGCGCGGCGAGAGGTGGAGGCGGAGGCGGAGGCGGAGGAGGTGCGGGCCACGGGGCCATCGTGGCTCCCGGCTCGCGGCGGCGGCGGCGGCGGCAGCCCCCGGCGCTGCCCGGACATGGTTTCAGCCGCCGCCGCCGCCGCCGCCGCCACCGCCGCCGCCCAGCCGCCCCGGCTGCATGAAGCGACGCCGCTGCACCCCCGGCCCTGGCCGCTGTCCCGCTGCGCCGGGGGAGAACCCGGCTGCATGGCCCCCCTCCCCACTCTTCCCGCGGAGTCCGGGTGGCCCCCCCACCGCCCCCCCTCAGCCTCTGGCAAGGGGACCGAGGGGGGCGCGCGGACCCGCCGGCTGCACCTGCTCCGTCTGCAGCGCCCCCGCTTCCCCGGCTCCGCCGCGGCTCCTGCTTCAGCCTCTGCCGCCGCCGCCGCCGCGCGCTGTTGCAGCCCCGAGTTCCTTCCCCGCTGCTAACTTTCTGCCGGGAGAGAGGAGAGGCGCGGAGGGGAGGCGGAGGGGGCCGGGCGCGCGCCCCGCGCCGCCGAGGGAAGGGGGAGTGCGCCTCGCGCGCGCCTGCGGAGTGGGACACGGAATGGAGGCGTGCGCTAGGGCTGGTGCACCCAGCAAAGCGGAGATCGTGCCCCCCCGCCGGCCCCCGCCCCGCACCACATTCATGCTGGAGGGGTTCCCCGCCCAATCCCGGGTGCTTCCCCTCCCCTGGGAGCCTGGGACGCCAGTTTCTCCTTCCCTCTGCCGATACTTTCGAAGATGTAGAGCCCGCCGCCCGCCGCCAGTGCCGCGCACCAGGAAGCTGGGGGCCACAAGGTGGTGAGCTCTCGCTTCCCCTTTTCTCATGGGACTCCAAGCAAACTCGGTCCATCCGTGACCCGCCCTTCTCCCTTCCTGGACATCCTCCTGCTGTTGACACAGGAGGAATTTCTTGTCCGTACCAGGATTCCCATCCCAACTTCCATCTTTCCAGCCTCCCCATCTTAGCTTGAAGCTCCTGATTGGTGAAGCTTCGACACAAACCCACAGATTTCCTTGTCCTAGAGCTTTTGCCTCTGTCCCGCCACCGGTTGACTGTGCTTTCTGCTCCAAAAGGAGAGGCTGTCTCCTCCTCGACACCCTGAACTACAGATGCACATGCGCCCCTTGGGGGCCATTGCCGCTCAAGGAGTTCAGATTTCCCTGGACTAAAATAGACTGAGACTATCATCGCCCTAATAAGCAGAGAGAAGTTATAAGCAGAGAGAAGTTGGAGAAGCTGTGTGTGTGCATCGCTTCATTGAATTTAAAAAAAAAAAAGTATCTTCTTTGCAGAGAGATTTCCGTCCCTCACCTCCCTCTCCTGGGGGGAATGGTAAACATCAGAAGGCTTTGAAACATTCAAAACTAGACTTTGCTTCCTGTTTCCTTTTGCTCAGGGAGGTAGAGGAAACGCGAGGCTGGCATAGCAGGAAGAGGCAGAGCGATCAACTGAGGCACTCCAGCGAACTCTGCTTCCTGGGGGCAGGGGCTGGCCCTGCACGCACCTGGCGCCAGTCTTTCCCAGAGGCTGGCTCCAGTGAGTCCTGTTTACCCTGCTAGCCACAGCTGGGTGCTTGGAGGGTCTGCTTTCGCCTAGAGGGCTGATGTGGTTGGCATCTCCGGTTTTGTTTGATCACATAACAGGGACAACAGTTGAAAGAAAATGTATATAATGTCTAAATATTAACTAGATACCTAGTGCCAAAGAGAGAAAAAAAATGTTAATCCAATAAGACGAAGAACACAGACTTTTCCCTGAGTGAACAGAAGCTCACTGCTGCTCTCAGCTGGACGTGAGCTTCCTTCACTGCAGCTTCAGCTCAGATAAAGATTATTCCTTTAGAATATATTTTTTATGGTACACCGGAGACCTCTGAAATGCAGAGTCTGGTGTCCTGTAAATCATTTCTTGGAACTAGGGATGCTTTTTCAAACACCACGCGACTGCACTCCTGTAATGTTAATGGGAAGGGGCCAACTGGAGCTGGGAGCAGCACAGCTTGCCCTCCCTCCTTCGGCTCCAAGCCCAGCTCTGGGTGGTCGCCCAGGAAGGCCCAGTTGCAGCAAATATTGTCACTGCCGTGGTCCATCTCCCTTTCGAAGCTCAGGCACCAGGATGCCCAGCACGTGGTCCAGGGGCCTCCCTACAGTCCCTGCCTGGCTCCCAGACTCCTGTATCCCCGCTCTCGGCAATCCAAATGAACCTGCTCTGTAGCTAGTTTTACTAAAGATGTGCTTTCAAATTTGGAAAGGTTTTGATAAAATGGTACTAACATTTAACCTAGAGGTGGCAAGCTGGTAACAAATTAAGAGCTAAATGTGGCCAGCGCAGTGATATTAAGAAGTTTAAACTGGTTGCAATGTTGCAAAATTGAGGACTTGCCCAAAAAATTTGGCTATGAGGTTTCTGCTGAAATAGTAGATCCAGCAACTTTGGGCCCCTCAGCCAGAACCGAGAGGCCCCCCCTGACATGGAGCATGTGCCCTGTTCTTCACGGTGCCCCCCCAGAGTGCCCTCATACATTTATGTTACTTGCCTGGATGCTGCTAATGAGGACACTTCCCAGTGTCCCTTCTCCCTCTTGTCCACATATAGTCCTACTTAAATAAGAGACTCTTGAAAGAACGGAACCCCGTTGGTGAAATGTTAGGCCCCACAACTGATGGGGAAGAGGTGATTTTGGGGGAGAGGAGCTTTGTAGATTTCTCACTTGGGCACTTACCTGTTTTGTTCTCCATCCAGGTTTTTTCTGGGAGCAAGTTCTTGAGAAACCTATAATGAAAAGTAGGAGCTGTCTACATAGGGAGAACTCAGACTTCGTTCAGCAATTCCCTGGGGGTCTGGAGACTGGATAGAATACTTTTTTCTTTTTCCATTGCCAACACCCATGCCCATTCAGGCCTATGTGAGTTTTTACAATGCTCCTCCAACTGGTCTCCAGGCCTCCAGCGTGCCTCATTTCTCTTCATCGTAGAGGACAATAGCAGATCAATGTTTCTGAGGCATGGCTCCACCAGTGCCCTCTCTGATGCAGAAACCTTCCTCTCACTGCCTACCTGATAGACTCCAACTCTCTGCCTTAGCACTCAAGGGCCCCTCTGCCTTTCATGTATCCCACAGTCCTGCCAAACCGAACAGTACCCACTACCCAAGAGCACACATTGCATTCTTCTCTTTCACCTCTGCCTGATCAGATGATAGAGTTAAAACAAAGCCATCATTTGCTAGTTAAGTGACTTTTGGACAGGTCATTTCACCTCCCTGACCCTCAGTTTCTGCATATGTATGTGATGAATAGTAAGACTCACCTCATATTGTTTTTATAAAGAATTAAATTGACTTAGAGAGCATATGCAAAAACAGCTGGCTCCCTGCCTGACACGCTGCAGCCACCAATAATTATTCGGATCTAAATATTGGCTCATGCCATGCCCTGCTTCTTTTCCTATTAAAACCTTATCCTTCAAAACTTGGTGTGTACCCTTTCTTCAAAACCAACCCAAGGTGTAAACTGAAGTTCACTTTCCTAAGCCTCTCAGTAACACTTATAACGCCAAGTCTAATGCCTTAGATCCTTTTTTTTTAAGCAATAGAAGCTAACTCTGGCTAACTTCAGTTTTCTTATTAAAGAAATTGACTAGAAGGATTTATGGTAACTCACATAACTGAAGGGAATTTTTGAGAAATCAACAAACAAAAAGCAAAAATAAGCTTTGGAAGGCACAATAGAGCATAGTGTATAGTTATTATTACTGCCGTTCACCAAATATTGTCAGCTCTTCTCTGGCACACAGAAGGGATGTATTTTCTTGGCCCCTTAAAGTCAGATGTGACTCTGTGAGCCTTTGGCGAATGAAATTTGAGCAAAAATGAGGTTGTCGCTTCCAGACAGAACCTTCGGCAAACAGTGGGAGTGTGTTTTTCCTGCCTGGCAGTTGTGCAAGAAGTTGGATCAAGCCTCTTTTAGCTGCCATCTACTCAATCCTCCAGACTGAGCAAGGCCAGCCCCTGATGACATGGAGTATGATCGAGAAATAAACCTTGGTTATTTTTAGCTGAGACTTGGGAGTTTGTTGTGAGTACAACACAACATGGACTATCTGACTGATGAAAACATACATATTATCAATTTCCTCTGCTGTTGACCAAAATGACTTCAGTGAGCCCATATTAGAATTGCTTTTCACAAAAGTGGATAAGTGAAAGATTAGAAGTCTACACTGTCCCAGTAGTGTAGACAGACACCTTGTCTCATATATAGCAAAAATATTTCCTCATTTTGTCCTTTACCTGTCAATAAAAAAGTATCTCTATAGAAATCTGGAGGTAAAGCTCCAGACAAAACCAACATGGTGACAAGGAGGAACATTACATACTTGTAAGAGGAGCAACAGATAAGAAAATAATAATAATGACCGGGAACTTATAGAACCTTGCATTGAAAGGGATCTCACATGGAACTCAGGAAATATTTATAGCTGAAAGCACTACATGACAAAATCTGGTGGATGGAATTAAGCAATACTTATAAGAAAGATTATATCTTCAATATACTTATCTCAAAAGAAGAGAAATTAGAAACAAATGAGCTACTTGTTCAAGAAACTAGACAAAGAGCAAGACAGTAAAGTCAGAAAGAAAGGAAATGATAAAGATAAATGCCAAACCTTTGTTTCTATTTATTTGCTCTTTATTTATTGCTAAGGACTGAATTCTGTCTCCCCACAATTCATATAACGGAAGCCCTGACCCACCTTGTGACCATGTCCAGACACAAGGTCTTTAGGAAGTAATTATGGTGAAAATGAAGTCATAATGGTGGAACCCAAATCAGATAGGACTGTGGCCTCATCAGAAGTGGAAGAGAGAATCGCTTTCTGTTTCTTCACACGCATACACACAACCCACCATCTGAGGACTCAGTGAGAAGGGGACCTTATACAAGCTGAGGAGAGAGCCCTCGCCAGAACCTGACCATGCTGGCATCCTGCTCTCAGGCTTCCAGCCCCCAGAATTGTGAGAAAATAAATTTCTGTTGTTTAAGTCACCCACGCTATGGCATTTTGTTATGGGAACCCAAGCTAAGACGCTTATCTTTCACAGTTTGTTCCTAGGTTCTGGTACCAATTCCAATGTGTGTGGGGTTGTGGGTCGGGGGAGTCCCCCACAGCAACAAGCAATTCTTGGGACACCAGCTGGGTGTCCTACAATTCAACTCGATTCTGACACTATGTACCCAGAGACAGCATCACACCCCACAGGTTAAGGGTTCAGCCCCCCAAGACTGCCCCCACTGCAGGTGCCAAGAGCAAGTCTAGGCTGTTGCCTATGCTTCTGAGCAACTGGCTGTCAGTAGGAGGTTCCCAAGACTCTCTACTCCGGTTCGACGAATTTGCTAGGGCGGCTCACAGAACTCAGAGAAACCTCTTACTTACTAGATTACCTGTTTATTAGAAAAGGATATGACTTGGGAATAGCTCGATGGAACAGATGCATAGGGCAAGACACGGGGAAAGGGCACTGAGCTTCCACACCCTCTCCAGGTAACCACTCTCCCAGAACCACCACTCTCCCAGAACCTGCACATGGTCACCAACCTGGATGCTCTTGGAAATCTGTCCTTTTGGGTTTTTATGCAGCCTTCGTTACACAGTCATGGTTGATTAAATCATTGGCTATTGGCAATCAATTCAAGCTCCAGCGTCTCTCCCCTCCCAGAGGGTCAGGGAGTGGAATCGAAAGTTCCAACCCTCTAATCACCTCGTTGGTTTCCCTGGCAACCATGCCCCCATCTTTCGGTTACCTAGGGGCTTTCCAAAAGCCTCTTCATTAATATAACAAAAGACACCTTTATGGCTCTTATCACAGGAAATTCCAAGGGTTTTAAAAGCTTTGTGCCAGGAACAGGGTCAAAGACCAAATATATATTTCTTATTAGAAATCACAATGTCACAGTCCACCCCCTGGTCCTCTAACTCAGATCCATTATAGCCAAACAATCATAAAGGTCAAAAGAGACTGGCACATTACTAGAATCTCATTCAGTCACTAATGATTATCCAGTCCATCATCATATCATATGAAAATGTCTCCCAGGGTGAGGCCCTTCGGGTTTACAGCTTCCATTCAATCTTGTCACATTCCAAAAGCGGGAGTCGTCTCAGTAATATATGAGTTCACCCTTTCAGACGTCTGGTATAATCGAGCTAAGAGACATCGTCTCTTACTCTGAGCTTCTTTCAAGCTGTTCATGTAATATTGGATTTCCCTCATCACATAACCCGTTTATTTATTCTCTTACCCTGAGCTGCTGTTTTTCCTTCCCCATTTATAGCCCAAACGTTCCCAGCTTTGGAAGGGACGTGAGGTTCACCTGCTGTGCAGGTCTAGATTGCAGGAAGCAACACTGGTTTAGTAAGCGTCTCCCCTCGGTCCACTCCTGTTCACATAGGGTGAAGTTACAGGTGCAGAATTAGTGGGCTATCGTTAGCACCAGGCAATACAGTAACATTCACTTTTAACCCCAATTTTGCTAAATGGGTGAAAGCACATCCTGCTCCATCCAGCCCTTGGAAACCATGACATAAAGGTTAAGCAACAGAATTACAGTTTCTTGCTTAGGAATCATCCCTGTTTCCAGCCCTTGTAGTTGCAGCCCTGGTCCTATGACCACCACATCAAGTGGGAGGAAAAAATGAAAAGTGGAGATCATGTTGATTCTGAACCTCTTAATTTCAAGTTCGTGTGCCCAACGGGCAGTAAGCCAATCACGGAGACACTGGCGCTTGGAGATGAAAAAAGTTTTATTCGAATTGGCCAAAACAAGAAAGCAGGAGGATAGTTTCTCTCAAATCTGCCTTAACAAGAGCAGAAAGCAGAGGGTTTTATAGAGCTAGGGGACTTGGCAGGAGTTTCAGAGAAACAAAGAGACAACCTGTGTTTCTTTCACTCTCAATAAGCCCCTGGGCAGTCTGACTTCTAGGGTCAGCAACAGCTGGGGGCTGCTTATCTGATGATTGGAACTTCCTTGAAGGCATTCTTTTTCTTCTGTGAAACAAACTCATAAATCCTTGTGACCCTTGAGTCACCCCTCAAGTCAAACAAGAAAACAGCAAATTGACAAGATTAACTTCGTTGCATCTATGTCTGTGTTGGGCAGAAGGTCAAAGGTAATCTTATTGAATATTTACAGTAACCCTCAGGTACCCAGCTTCAATGAGGGGGAAAGAGAGAAAAAAGGTATAGTCATATACTAGTGTCCTCCCTTGGCAAGAATTGCCTGATCATCCCAGCGTCCTTCCCACCCCTACTTCCCCAGATACACCAGAAAAACAGATCTATCTGGTGGGGGCACTCCTTTAGCCCCACGATGTTCATGCTAAGTGTGAGCACACACTTGTGAAGGCGTTTGTCTTCATCAGGTTCCTATCACTTAGTTGCTACTTCTTTCTGATCCACAAGAGCCTCTAATGTATTAAGGATATCAGATTTTTTCTCTATCATATATTTTCCAATTATTGAGTTACGAGTTTGCTTTGACCAGTAAATTGCTTTTAGTGTTTTTGATTACGTATGTTTTTCATTTTTATATACTCAATCTGTCAATTATTTCCTTTATGGTTTTTACCTTTGGTGGAAAATGGTGTTCCCAAAGTATGTAAGTATACGTTTTCTTCTAGACTATTTTTGGTTAATTTTCTACACTTAAATGTTTAAACCATCTAAAATTTATTTCATTATATGGTTTTACACAAGGATCTAACTTTATATTTTTCTTCATTTTCCTAGCACTAGTTATTTCTCAGCAGTTTGAAACGCAAGTGTTATATAATAAACCCGTAACATTGGTGTTTTCCCACCCAGAAATACAGAAAGCAAGTCTCCATTAATTCCATCTTCTTTTATATCTTATTGGACTTCTGCAATTTTATTGGCATAAACTCTGCACAAATCTTTGTCTAGATGAGTGTTTTGACATCTAATCGTGCTTTGTTTTCAATTTCATAAAGTTTCTTGCTCTCTTTTTGCTTCATCCATTTATTCAGTCTTTCAGTTGTCATTTTGAGCATATTCTGGGCCATGGATTAGACATAGAGGATTAAGCAGTGAGACAGAAAGCAAGATCCCTGCCTTGTGAAGGCAGAAACAATTACACAAGCAAGTTTAATAAAGTGAGGCATTTTAAAGAGAGATAATACAGAGAGCTGCGGACCATGCTGTTGGAGCATCTTAACTAGCCTACGGGCAAGAGAGAAGCTTCCCAGAGGAAGTGACATTTAAGTCCATATATAAAGGGAAAATTGGATTAAGCCAGGTAAAGCAAGAACATTATACTTAGTCTGTGCAACATCTCATCCACTTCATTCATTATAAATACACTTAGCAAACTAAATTGAAGGTAACTTCTCCAAGAGAAAAGGGGTATCTGCCAAGAACCCTCAGCAAACATTACAGTGAAACATGATGAAATATTAGAAGTGAACCCTTTAAAGACAGGAACAAGACAAGTGTGCCTTCTCACAACTTCTATTCAGCATTACACTGGGGTTCCCAGTTAGTGCAATCAGACAAGAAAGAATAATAAAGGACATAAAAGTTGGGCAGAAAGAAACAAATGATTATTGTTTGCAAACTATATGTTTGTTGGCAAAAGAAAATCTACGAAAACAAAAGAGTTTGGCAAGATTGCTGAACAAAATTCAAAAAATACAAAGGACAATAGCATTCTTATATACAATCGGGATACAACTAGAAAATGTAATTTCTAAATAAGATCCTGTTTAGAACTACAATAAAGTCCATTAAGTCAGTCCTTTGTAGATGAAATTATGCAACTTTTTGGAAGGATATTGTATTAGTTTCCGAGGACTGCCATAACAAAGGACCACAAACTGTGTGGCTTACAACAGAAATTTGTTCTCTCACAGTGCTGGAGGCTAGAAGTCTGAACTCAGGGTGTCAGCAGGGCCATGCTCTGTCCGAGACTCTGGGTGGAATCCGTGCTTGCCTCTTCTGAGCCTCTGGGGGTGGCAGGAATCCTTGGTCTTCCTTGACTTGGCAGCTGCATGCCTCCGGTGTCTGCCTCTGTTGTCACATGCGTTCTCCCTGTGTGTCTCTGCCTCCACGTGGCACTTTCCTCTTCTTAGAAGGACACTGGTCACATTGGCTTAGGGCCCACCCAAATGACCTCGTCTTTGTTTGATTGAATCTACAAGTCCCTATTTCCAAACAAATTCCCAGTCATGGGTTCCAGACTTAAGGACTTCATCATGTCTTTTTGGGATACACTATTCAACTCATAACAGGCATAAAAATATATGAATAAACAAACAAAACCTACACATTTATCATATTTGTAAATTAAACTCAGTACTGTAAGGATAAAATCCTCACCATTAATTAATGAATTCTGAGTAATTTTAAACTAAATCCCAATAGGGTCATGTGTAGGGATGAATTATGCATATTTTGATAAGTTAATTCTGAACTTCACATGGAGGTGTGGAAACCAAGTGATATCAACCCCTCTTTGGGAAAAGAAAACGTATAATCAGAAAAAACTCACCTCCCTTTAAGAAGGGAAAGGGATTTTAATTAAAGGGAAAGATTAAAGTAAATTTCTTAGACCCAAAATTACTTTGTTGATTCAGGTCCTATGATGGAAATTCTTTCCATGCTCTGTTAAGAAAGCTGGATTGACAACCTTATGAACTAATCCAGGAGCTCAGGTTTGTTGATATTAAACTAAAATGAAGTTCCCAAGTAGGAATATTGCAAGCAGAAACAAAAGTAACTATGTAATCTCATCTCCATCATAAGTGACAGGTTTGACCCACTGTATTTCCCTGCCCTTCCATGTAAAAGGAAAAGAAGTCTCCTGTTGTGGAGTTATTTTTATAGCAAAGTATGTCTTTACTGATCTGAAATGTAAATATTTATATGTGCATCAATTTTAAAATGTGCGAAATATATTTTCCATAATTATGAGAAGTCATAAAACGTGACTAATGTAGGAAGAGAGAGTGATTGTTCATTATTGTTATTTATTTCAGTGAACTCCTTTATAATTAGCTCATTGGGTTTTTAAAAACCTTTTTATTTTAACATAATTTAGAATGATAGATGATTGTCAAGATAGCTCAGAGAGTCCCTTTGTACTCTTCATCCAGCTTCCCCTCATGCTAACGTCTTCTATAAGCATGGTACGTGTGTCAAAACCAAGAAATTAACCTTGCTACACTACTATCAACTAAACTACACACTTTATTCGTATTTCACTGGTTTTTCCATTAATATCCTTTTTCTATTCCAGTATCCAGTCGTGTTGTGTTTTGTGGTCATGTCTTCTTAATCTCTTCTGGTCTGTGTGTTGGGGGAGGTCATCGACAGGATGTGATCACCAGTTGATCCTTAAGCGGGACCCAGGCAATCAGAGGCTCCTTACTTCCCTCCCCTGTCCTTGGAATGTAGTCCTGCCCACTCTCCCCATAGTAGGAGCTGTTCCAAGGACGCAGCCTTGAGAGAGTAAGGTGCTGTTGAGACCATCTGGACGGTACATGTGACTGAACCCCATGAAGGTGTCTATATAAACTTTTAAGATTCTGGCAGGTGGGTGTTGGGATCTACTTGTCTTGTGGCTGCCCAGGACAAGCCTTGTCTGTAAGTTCCCTTGCTGATTAAACCTGCCTCCCACCAATCTGGAGTGGTCTGCCTCTTTCTTCGGTCTCTCCTTGCCCTCCCTGTCTAGGGGCCAGTTGCGAATTTCCCCCAGGGAACTCTCGAGTTGACTAACCAAACCAACACTGTGGCAATGTCTCAATCTTTCCTTGCTTTTCACAACCTTGACACTTTCGAAGAGCAGTGAACAAGTATTGTGTAGAATGTCCCTCCAATTTGGATTTGTCTGATGTTATGCTCACGATTCGACTGGGGTTATAGGTTTGGGGGAAGAATATCACAGAGGAGAAGTGCTCTTCTCTTCACCTCCTATCAGGGACATGTGACATCAACATGACTTATTGGTGACATTAACCTTGAAGACAAGATGAAGGGGGTGTCTTCCAGGTTGCTCCATGGTAAAGTGATTTTCTTTCTCTCTCCATACTCTATGCTTTAGAAGTGAGTGACTAAGTCCAGGTCGTACTCAAAAGAAGGGCAATTAAGTTCCACCCCCCCGGAGGGAGGACTATCAGAGATTATGCGAACATGTGTTAAAACTAGTACAATAACTAATAAGTATTTCGGGCAAGATATTTGAGGTTATGCAAATATCCTGTTTCTCTTTAAAGTTCCATCCACTAATTTTAGCATTCATCAGTGGATCTTACGTGCAGTAACTATTACTGTGTGGTCTAATGGTGAATTTCTATTTCTCTCATTTTTTTGCGTTTATTCATTGGAATTTTCATGTAAGGAAAATTTATCCCTTTCTCCTATTTGTTTGGTTAGTCAGTTGCTTATTTTTTTTTTTTTTTGAGGAAGCTTAGCCCTGAGCTAATTACTGCCAGTCCTCCTCTTTTTTGCTGAGGAAGGCAGCTCTGAGCTAACATCCGTGCCCATCTTCCTCTACTTTATATGTGGGATGCCTACCACAGCATAGCGTGCCAAGCAGTGCCATGTCTGCACCCAGGATCCGAATCGGCAAACCCCGGGCCGCTGAGAAGCAGAACATGCACACTTAACCGCTGCACCACTGGGCCGGCCCCAGTCAGTTGCTTATTTACATGAGTATGGACTCATGGATATTTATTTTATTCTTTGATCCATATAAATCAGTATAATCCTATCCTATTGTAATTTATTTTGTTGCTGAAAATGTTCCAACTTTGGTCATTGGGAGTTCTTTCATATTGGCACCTGTAGCCTTTCAACTTGCTCGCTGCCTTTTTTTGTACTTCCTTACTTCATTCTGGCCACTTCGAGATGCTCCAAGCTCATTTTATATTTTCCCTACCCTCACCCTAAACCAGCCATTTCTCCAAAAAGTCCTGGTTCCTTTCACTGAAGAAAAATATTTAGAAGCCAAGAAGTGGGTGCTAAGTGTGCTCCTTGCTACTGGGGCATCTCTGCTTTTAGGCTCTCTCAGTGGACAGATCTAGGAAATATTAACACAAATTTAATTCTGTATCTATCTGTATAGATGTTCAAGTAAACGAGAGTTCAAACTGACATCTCCAGCTCTAATTCAGCAGTAGAGGATTCACGCTGGCCTCTCTTCTTGCTTATTTGCAACTTATTTTTCTAACGGTGAAAAGCCTGATCTCCATTACACACAATTTATTTATTTATTTTTTCAATCCTAGATACATATAAAGTGGTATCAGAATTGCTGGCCCGTACCTCTAAGTAACTCACTGTTTGTTTCATCCCTTCAACTGAATTCTTTGTTCCACGTATATTACAAAGACCTTACCGGTATTTGGGGTGTTTAAATAGCAGCTTAGTCTGTTGTCTCACTTCCATAACAATTAACATTAAAATCCCTCTGACAGTTTCTCAATTTAAAACACAACAGAGCACACTGTTTATTCTTCTACGTAATGGAAAAGGGCCAAGAGTACCCAAGATAATTTTAAAGAACACAAATAAAAAATGAGCATTCACACTATCAAATAGCAAAAGAACAGTATTATAAAGCTGTAGTAATCAGAACAATATTCTACCAGCCCAGGGATTGTAAACAAATCGATGGAAGAGAAGAGAACTCCCGCAAACAGAAGCACATGTATGGAAAATTGCGTTCTAACAAAGAAGGCGTTACAAATCAGTGGGAGAAAGAGTGGGCTATTTAACAAATCATTGGCTATCCATAGGCAAAAAGAAAGAACTAGACCCCTCTCACCAGCAGACACAAAACAAAGTGTAGGCAGATTAAAGACCTAAGTATGAAAAGAAGAATTTTTTAAATTTTATAAGAAAACATGGGAGGTTGTCTCTACAACATCTAGGTAGGAAAGCATGTCATAAACAAAATGCAAAAGGCACACATCATAAAGGAAAAGATTGAGACGTTTGCCTATATTTTAAATTTCTTTTAATCAAAAGGTGTCATAGGGGCCGGCCTGCTGGTGTAATGTTTAGTTTGTGCCCTCCGCTTTCGTGGCCCGGGGTTCTCAGGTTTGGATCCTGGGTGTGGACCTACACACGGCTCATTAAGGTGGCATCCCATATAAAAAATAGAGGAAGATTGGGGCCGGCCCGGTGGCGCAGCGGTTAAGTTCGCACGTTCCGCTTCTCGGCGGCCCGGGGTTCGCTGATTCGGATCCCGGGTGCGGACATGGCACTGCTTGGCAGCCATGCTGTGGTAGGCGTCCCACGTATAAACTAGAGGAAGATGGGCATGGATGTTAGCTCAGAGCCAGGTTTCCTCAGCAAAAAGAGGAGGACTGGCAGTAGTTAGCTGAGGGCTAATCTTCCTCCAAAAAAAAAACACAAAAACAAAAAAACAAAAAAAAAAAATAGAGGAAGATTGGCACAGATGTTAGCTAAGGAAGAATCCCCCGCACCAAAAAAAAAAAAAAAAGACTCCGTAAAGAGAATGAAAAACAAAGTAGCCTAGGAAAATGACTTAAAATTCAGAATATATGTAAAGAAACTCCCACAAATAATTTGAAAATCACAAGAAAAAAATGAAAAAGATACAAATAAGGAATTTACAGAGGAGAAAATCTGTATGGCAAATAATCGTAAGAGATTATATTCAACCTCACTAGCAATCAGGATAGTGAAAATTGAAACAGGTAAAATTCCACGTCACACCTGTGAGATTGGCAAAAGTTAATGTCTTGCAGCTCCAAACTTTAGCAAGGATGTCGGGGGGAAGGATATCATTTTATCGCATGTAGCAGTGCAGATTAGTACAACTGCATTGGAGCAAAATAATAATGTCAGGTAAAAGTAAATTTGTGTCATTATATGACCTAATACCACTCCCTGGTGTGTACACTAGAAAATGGTTGTTTATACACACAAGAGATGTGTACAGTTTTGTTTGACACAGTATAAAAGAAGGAATAGCTCAACTTTCCATCAGTAAGAGAATGGATTACTGTGGTTTATTTATGCACTGGAATAATATACTGCAGGAAAAGAGAACCAACTAATTATACACATGTTAGCAGGGACACAACTCAAAAAGCTATTGTTGATTAATAAAAGCCAGTCAAATAAGGACATGTGTACTGTGATGCCATTTATGTAAATTTTTAAATGCATAAAAATGTAATATTTTGTTTATGGGGCCATACACATGTATATTCTTGGAATCATAAATAATGCAATTAATTTTAGGATGTTGATGCCTATGATGAGGGAGGGAGGAGAATGGGATGGAAATGTGAATTTTAGGTGTGACTGCAACATTTTGCTTCTAAAAACAAAGATATTGTTGTGTCCTGAAAATTCATATGTTGAAGTCCTAACTCCAGGACCTCAAAATAGGGCTGTATTTGGAGAGAGGGCCTCTAAAGAGGTAATTAAGGTAAAGTGAGGTCACATGGGTAGGCTCCAATCCAATGTGACTGATAGTCACGTAAGAAGAGAAGATTAGAACTCAGACACACACAGAGGGAAGACCGTGTGAGGACACAGGGAGAAGCGGCCAGGGAGAGAGGCCTAAGAAGAGACTAAACCTGCCAACGCCTTGATCTTGAACTTCGGCCTCCAGAACTGTGAGAAAATAAATTTCTATTGTTTAAGCCACCCTACGTGTGGTATTTTGTCGTGGCAGCCCCAGCAAATGAATGCAACATCGGAAGCAAATAGGGCAGAATTTAACGTCTGTTCATTCTGGGTATTGGGGCCGTAGATAGAGGTCATACTATGTACTCTTCTGCATATGTGAAATATTTCCATAATAGTTAAGGAAATAGCAAGCAGATCCCGCAAAAGAATAACCAGAGAATAGATATTTATGTGTGATTACCTTACAGGCCAAGGTGGGTATCGTGCTGGGCAGGTGGTTCTCTTCCACAGGGTGTGTCAGTCACCCATGACTTCCCGTCTCTTGGCTCCGCCATCCCTGACGCCTCTATCATTGTCTGCAAGCAATCTGCACAAGGAGAAAGAGGGAACACGGAGAAGACACAGCTGCTTTCAAAAGTTCCAGCCTGGAAATGGCACACGCCACTTCCACTCCCATTGCATTGGCTGAAACATAGCCACACGCCACACCTCACCGCAAGTTGCTGGGTGACTGCCTTCCTGCGCACCCAGGACAAGGATGTGGACAAACAGCTAGCAGTCCCACCCACAATGTCATAACTAAGAATTTTGAATTATTAAATTTAAATGCCATCGATAAAAGAATATTAACTCCTCATGTATTAGTCAGGGTTCTCTGGAGAACCAAGGAGATTATATATATATATATATATATATATAAATAATATATTATATATTATGTATTAATATTAATTAATTAATAATAATACATAATAATTATTATATATTAATATATAACATAATATATAATATATTATATATATTTAAATTCATTTATTATTTCTATAAATTATATATACACATAAAATGTATATATATAAAATTATATGCATATATAATGTATATGCATATGTATATGCATATGCAGACAGAGAGATTTATTGTAAGGAATTGGCTCACTCGATTACAGAGACTGAGAATTCTCAAGATCTTGTGGGGGATCAGAATTTACCACCCCAAAATGTGTCTCTTTGGCATGATTATTTTTAAGAACAAAAGATTTAGGAAGAAACTTTGACCTCGCCCCTAACTGCCTAAAAGAATTTAAGACGGAAGGCCTGTCCCAGGAAGGAGCTGTCACCCTAGGGAACTCTAGATGTGGTAGAGAAGAAGGTACCTAGCCGGGCCCATTTTACACAAGTTCTCTCTCATTTGCTTAGCGATGGCCCAGCAAACATTTGATTTTCTGACTCCTTGTGAATTGGCTTCCTCCTCTTTGAAGTCCCAAACCATGACCCCCAACCCCCCGCCTTTGTCTTTAGGTGAAGATGGTATTTAAAGTGGTGGCTTCAGCCATTTGGATAAGTTACTCAGTTCCTGGGTTTCTCCCATGTGTGCATGTTACTAAAGTTGTTTAATTTTCTCCTGTTACTCTGTCTCATGTCAATTTAGTTCTCAGACCCGCCAGAAGAACCTAGAGGACAGAGGAATATTTCTTCCTCATGTACAGTCTGCAGGGAGAGTCAGGAGAGATGATAGTGTAGTTCCAGCCCAAGTCCAAAGGCCTGAGAACCAGCAGAGCCACTGCTTCAGTTCGAGTCCAAAGGCAGGAAAAATTCCCCTCACTCGAGGGAGGCTCAGCCTTCTTTTCTATTCAGGCCTTCAACTGATTGGACGAGGCCCACAATCAGAAAGGCAGTCTGCTTTACTCGGTCTACCGATTCAAATGTAAATGTCATCCAGAAACACTCTCATGGACACACTCAGAATAACGTTTGACCAAATGTCTGGGCACCCTGTGGCCCAGTCAAGTTGAAACATAAAGTAAACTGTCACACCTCCATGTAAAATACAGGATCCAGCTTCTACTCTCAGCTCCTCTCAACCTTTCCCTCACCTAACCCCTGGCGTCAACTTTGGAATTTTAGACTTCTTATCATTGCTGAATCAATATTTTAAACTTATATATCTTCCTTTATATTTCTATGTGTTTTCAACCTATATTTACACACTGAGTTATCCTTAATACATGCGGTGTGAAACTCCTTCAATTCTTCATCCCAGTGCTTTTACAATCCTTATACTCGAGATATTTTGATTTGACTCTTGGTTTTTTGGAATATATCTTTCCACAGGGTTTGAGCTCCCAACTGGGGCCGGGGCTTGGCAAGGCCCCCAATTAAGTGGTGTGCTTTTACATAAAAGGCAAGAGTCAGTTGTTTTTCTTCACACAAGGGACTCTCAAACCATGGTGAGATCAAAACAAACAAACAAAAAACATTTTTCGTGAGGTGATAAAAATGTACAGAAATACAATTCCGCCTGCCAGTAGATAACATGATTATAAGGTATCTTCCTTTTCTATTGTTTTCTGGGTTTGTAATTACAAAATAAAATACGAACACATAGCAGCAAATTTAGCAAAATATCAATCCAAGAATACAGATGTAATTGGAAGCTCCTCTGTTAATAAATATCGAACTGACAATTTCTTCTAGCCATAGTGAAAGCTACCTTTCACATTCGAAGTGTGCCGAGGCTGCCATGACAGACACTGTGATCAGGTTGGC
Organism: Equus quagga; assembly: GCF_021613505.1. Taxonomy (NCBI): domain Eukaryota; kingdom Metazoa; phylum Chordata; class Mammalia; order Perissodactyla; family Equidae; genus Equus; species Equus quagga. The sequence continues at coordinate 19,730,041 of NC_060273.1, read as the reverse complement.
CCTGGTCTTCACGCTGCTGCTCAGTCTACAGTGTGTCTGCCAGGCCTATGGTTAGGGTTTAGATATTTTACAAATATTATTGAAACCGTCATATCTGATAAGTGAAAAAGCAGCAAGGATATTGAAAAAGTGACTAAGAAAGGGCACATGATTAAAAAGGAAAAAAAGAGATTTCTGGAAATGAGAGTCAATAAAAGGAAGAAAGTGGCACACGTGCTCTGCATGAATTATGTGAGAGTGTGAGTGATTTTGAAGTAAGAACGAATTGTGCAAGATGAGAAGAGAATTGTGCCTATGAAATCAACCGTGTTCATGAGGAAGTGAGAAAAGCTGTTTGAGTGAGGAAAAGAAGTCAGCCTGGCGTTAATTGTTGACAAGACTTGATATGGGGAATTGAAGGACTAAGTAGGTCGGTCATAAGGGGCTGCTGATGACTCTTTTGTCTCACAGATTATTCCCACCAGGGTTGCGGGTGTGTCTGAATCAGCACACCACTGATGTGAGTGGCAAACCAGCACATGTGGACTTCTAACTGCTTAAGAATAATGTGTGACGCTAGCAAATTATGCAGGAAGAGACAAATACCTGCCTTAACAGATTTCCAAGGAAGACAAAATTTATCTATTCAGGAAAAGAAATCTGCTAGAAAATATATCCGTAAGAGGGAGAAGAATATGCCGGTTTTTCAAGCTTCAAAGAAATCGACTCACATTGTCGTTAAGCAGAAATGCAATGGGGATCACAAGTTTAAATCTGAGTTACTTTGGACTTGAAAACATATGGATTTACAAACATCCTTTCAGAACCTAATCTATCCCCAAGTATACACCTGCCCTAAGTAACGATTGTTAACAGTCTGATAGGCACTGGTCCTTTTTTCTCTGTTATAAATAAAAATTGGATTATACAATAAAAAAATATTATTTACCAAATTCATTTTGTCACAAAGATTTAGGAGACTTTTCTTATCAGTACCTATAGATCTACGCCGCTCCTTTTGACGATCACAGAGCATTACATAGAAATTTACTTACTGTAAGATATTAAACAAACAAGTCTGCTGGACCTTTAGTCTATTTCCAATTTGGGAGTATGTATGTGTATATATATATGTGTGGATGGGTATGTATATACATACACACAAACATATCTATTGCATATACACACACACACATACAGATTGCATGTATATATGCACATATATCTTAGCAGTAAAATTGCTGTGTCAACTGATACATGTATTTCATAATTTGAAGAACTAAAATTCTGTGGAAATTTATATTTGCACCCACAGTTATTTTTAATTGTTTTAAATACTAAATTTACATAGCAGTTACAAGATGAATACATAGAATTCCCAAATACTTTTTAAACAGATTTACCAATTGCTAACATTTTTGCCATGCCACATTTGTTTTATCGTTCTCTCCTCTCTCTTTTCTCGTTCTTTCTGATTTCAGAGTTGTTTGATTATGTAATACCAATTTATCCTCCAACATATCATTGTGTAAAAACGAGGATATTCCTTTATGTCACCACAGCCCACTCATCAAGTTCAGGAATCCTAACATTGATCTAACACTTTTATCTACTCCACAGTTTCGATTCCGATTTTGTCAAGTGTCCCAGTAACGTCTTTCACAGTATCTTTCTCCCTCCAATACAGGATCCAGTCCAGAATCGTGTTTTGCATTTAATTGTTGTGGCTCTTTAGTCTCCTTTAATCTGGAAACAGTACTTAGCCTTTCACTGTTTTTCATGACTTAGGCAACTTTGTAAAACACGGCAGGTTGTTTTGTAAAATGTCCCTCAATTTCGGTTGGTCTGATGTTTCTTCACGGTTAGATTCATGGTATATATGCCTGGCTAGAATACTGTAAAAGTGATGTGTGCACTCAGAAACTTACACCCAGAGGCCCACGAAGGTCATGTGCCCATTCACTGGTGATTTTAATTTTTCTCATGTGATAAATTGTCATCTAGTTTCTCTACGTAATTATTATTATCCACTTGTAACTAATAAATTCTCTGAAGAGAGACACTTTCAGATCATATAAATATCCTATTCCTCCTCAGAATATCATCTACTAGATATACTATCCACTGACGATTATCATCTGAACAAATCTTTATTCTAATGGTTTCACAATGGTGAGTTTGCAATTCTACCACTCCCTCTACATTTCAGTTGGCATTTTTTTGAACAAAGAACATTTTCTTGTCATCCATCTATTTATCTAGGTAACTAACTAGCTAACTACTTTGCTGTCTATTTTTCTGTCTGTCTACCCATCCGTCCGTCTATCCATTCACTTGTCTATTTGCTATCAGTACAGACTAATGGATTACTATTTGATTCAATGGGTTATATTACTGTCCTTACTTATTTCAATACTCAGTTTTCCCTAGATCTGGCCAGTGGAATCTCTTTTAAGCAGGCTTATGTGTCCTTTTGATAAGTCCCCACAAGTTTTTTTTGGTACTTATTTACCTTTTGTCACAAGATGTTCCGAGTTCTTGAATCTTGCCCGTCCCAGCCCTGGAATTAGTACTTTGTCCAAGGATTCCTGGTTCTCTTTGGTGGGAATTGGAAACTAAGATCTGGACCTTGGGTTTGTTCATTGTCACTGAGACAGCATTGCTTCTAGGTTCTTTCACTGGACAGAGCTATGAAATGTTTAAATTTGTATGTCAGAAATCATAAATTTATACTGACACCCCCTTAAATTCCAATCTAACCCCACAAGGTTCTTCCTTGCCTTCCCCAACTCCCCACTGAGAACCCTGGCTCCCAAAACATCAACACACTTACTCGTTTGCACAATCCTGTGTCACACAGAAAATTGTGTCAGGATTGTTACACCCATATACTATGAAAAACATATCTACTAAGAAAAGTTCAAGATTAATTTGTAGTTCTGTTATTCCCTAGACTGATGCTATATGCTACAGGTACTGTGTTCACCAGTATTTTCCCCTGCAGCTGATTGTCTTAAATTTGCAAAACACATGGGTTCATTTGTCTCTGTCTGCATTCACTTTAGGCTTTCTTTTTTTCCCATTATGATGATTAAATTTTGTTTTTGAATATGTAGGACATTAGCATTCTTAGTTGCATTTTTCTACTTTATCAGGACATACAACATTTGTATACTATCCTTTCACACATCTCCAATCTTGTGTTAGTCTTACCTCCACAATTAACTATATTAAATACTCACTATTGGCCCTTTTACCAAAATTTTCCCAGTTACCTCTTGGTTGGCTGAAGTTTATCCACAAGTAAATTCTTCAGGATGGCCACCAGTGTACAATATTCCCTGAATTGTTGCATGTTTAAAACTCTTCTTTCATAGCAGGGTTTCTCAACCACAAAACTGCTGTCATTCTGGGCTGGGTAAGTCTTTGTTATGTAAGGCTGTTCTGTACGTAGTAGGATGATTAGCCGTTTTCCTGACCACTAGCCACTAGATGCCAGTAGCCCTCCATCACCCCATCATGACAACACAAAACATCTTCAGACATTGCCAGATGTCCTGTGGGGGTGGGAGAGTGATGGCCTCAGTTAAGAACCACTGTTCTACAGCCAAGATACATGAAGGACAGCTTGCTGAATATAAAATCTTTGGCTAGGACTTTTTTCCCCTGAGGTCCCTTGTTCTCTTGAATTGTTTTTTGCTTTCAAAGTCTAATGCCAGCTGATTTTCCTATTCTTATAAATAAATTTGATTTTTATTTTCTGCCCGGAAGCCCAGAGGATTTTTTTTTTTTGTCTTCGAATTTTAGTCATTTTAATAGGATATGGCTTAAAATTTATCAGGTCGATTTTCCCCAGAAACAAATGCATATTTTAAAATTCAGATTTAAGCTTTCTTTTATTTCTTGGGTTATAGTTTTAAACACTAGTGCTATTCCATCGTCCACTCACCCCAACTCCCAGAATCTCCAATTATATGTATGTTGGACCTTCTTTTGCCTATCTTCTATCTCAACTATTTGGTGGTTTAATGCCTTTCCTCAATGTTTTTGTTAAATTTTCACATTTAAATGCATTCTTACTGAGGCATCTTCTATTTTAGTGTTCATTTCTGAAGTGGTTTTGTCTTTTTCTTCTATTTTTTTACTTAAATTTGATGAAATCTCGAAGTATTTCTTTCTGTGCTATGTCAAATTCTGTTCTTAATATTGGGATTTTTATTTCCAGGTTTTTTTTTTTTTAACATCCTCAAATGCTTGTTAGAAATAATTAAATGTGGAGTGCTATGGTATAGTTATTCTCCTCCATGTTTTTGGAGGAGCAGAAGAGAAAATTTTTATTAGCTGAAATGTTATGATTCACTTATTCTCTTTTCTTCTTATTGTAACTTTGTTTTCTTCCCCCTATTCCTAGATGTTTTATGCATAGGGTTCCCAGTATGAGAGAGCCTACTTCTGTCAGTAGTTGTTGGGAAGTGAGAGATATATTTTGTTTCTCCTTCTTTTATGCAAAATCCTTAATATTTCTTTATTTCCTTCCTTCCTTTTTCCTTATTGCCACATCTTTAAGGAGTACCACATCTTCCAAATTTCTGATTCTCCCTTGGAAGCAGTGCTCCTCCAAGGCTGACACCTCCAGAGCGTTTCCCCTTGCAGCAGCGTGTTCGTGGCCAGTGCTGAGGACTACTGAGTCCTTCGCCTGTGTTCCATGTTTCAACAGGTAGTGTTGGACTTCCTCTTTTGAGGGTGATTTGATGTGTTTTATCTGATTCCTCCATGAACCTGTCCTTTCCATGGAGTCTCTTAAACCTTCTAATCCTCCACTCTGCCAAAGGCTCTCAGTAGCAGTTGGAGCTAGGCTGGAAGTTGGCATTTCTTTCTGAACCTCCAGCTAACTTGAAGGTTATGGTCGTCTTCATCTTCTTGTGATGCTACAGGCTTGCTTATATGTGGCTTCATTGGTTCTCCTTGTTGACTGCATGATTTGTAGGAGGTCAATTGCAGGATTGTGGAGAGTTTTGGATTCAGGGAGCTGTCTTTATCTTCCAGACCCTGAAGGCTCTCCCAGAGTTTTTACAAGTATCTGTTTTCAGATCCTTTCCAACATATAATATTATTAGCATTATTTGTTTTCTCAATTTCGTGGTTGAAGATGGTATTCCATTGCCAATTTCATTTTTAATGAATGAATTCTGTTATTGCTGCATATTGGTCATCTGTATGTATTTCTCAGTAAATTGTTTATTCATACTGTTTACCAGTTTATTAATTGGGTTTATGGAGTCCTTCTTTACTATTGATATTAATCATTTGTCTATTTTATGTGTTACCAATATTTTTTCTGAGTCCGACCCATCTTTTAACTGTGTTTATAATATTGTTGCTAAATGGAATAGTGTATTTTCTGAGTCTGCACATTAGTGTAAATATTTTGTTCTTTTGTCTTCACTCATGGATGAGAGATTGTCTGGGTATCGAATGCTTATCTCACACAATTTTGCCCCTCATCTCTATCCACACACATTGCTCTATTGTCCTCTAGAATTGCAGATGAGCAGTCTAATTCCAATATGACCTTTTTTCTTTTTCTTCCTAGATGCCTAGAAAGTTTTATCTATTCTTTAAATTCAAAGGCTTTCTCAATATGTGTTATGGTAACATTTTTTTCTCATTAATTTTGCCTTGTATATGATGTGTTCCTTTTGATGATTAGGGCCTTCCTTGAATTCTGGAAAGTTTTTTCTGACGTCTTTAAATACTGTTTTTGCCATCTGCTCTGTTCTCTCCATCAGACATGCCAATCATTCTTATATTGAAAATCTTTTTCCACATCTGGAATCTAGTCAGTCATTATTTTATCTCTTTTCCTTTATCCCCTTCTTTCTGAAAGATTTTCTCAAGAATGGCTTCCACATTATTGGTTTAATTCCCCGTAGTATAAATTCTGATCTTTATTTTTTCTAAGCTACATTTAATCTCAAGGGAAATTTTATTCTTTTCAAGATATTTCCTCTTTATCTATTTCTATCCTGCCAACCTCACCTTTTACAGCTCAATCTCTCAACTTATCATATAAGTTTTAATTTCTTGTTTCATAGGGCAGTTTCCTGAATTTTATTGAGAACACGGACACAAGAGAAGCTTTCTAAAGTATGCTTCTCTTTCCTCTAATAGAACTCTTTCAAAGACTTGTCTCCTGACTCTTAAGCTTACAATTTCTGTCTTCATGTTGTACAGTCTTGAAAAAAAATAGGACTAAGATACATGCCTGAGATATATGTTGCTCTGATTTCCACTTCAGTGTATTCATCAATGAAGAAGAAATATACAGGCTTTTCCTAATTGTTATATGTAATTTCTACTTAGTTCCCATCAGATTGTTTTGTGATCTATTCCTTCTTCCTGCTCTGAAGTTGGAGAACTCTCGATGTGCACAGCCTTGAGCCAGATTTCCAGTTTAAAATAGCCAATTATCATTGAAATTTCTAGTTTAAAAAGTGACTTATTCTTTAAAATAATAACCTGGTGTCTAAGAAGAGATATTGAGATACCACTACCTTACTGTCTTTCTACAGTATTGCAAACTTTATTTCTGGATGGGCTGTTTCTGCATTCATGGCTAAAAGCTACAACTTTGCCATGGCCACCCCACAGCTCCTTTCCTTCCACGTGCACATTTCAGCTCACGACTGATGCTGGATGAGGGTGTAAAGACTGAATCCTCTACTAAATAGTTTCCATACTGAGGGAGATTTGAATTTCTTCGCTTTAGTCTAAGCTTGTAAGATTTCTTGAAATATTTTTCCACGAATTGTTCCACCATTCTACCTGCAGGCTTTAAAGCTTCAACTCATGGAAGTTCTTCCGGTTTTCTAGCAGGTAATGGTGGAATATTCCTGGTTCCTAGTGCTATTGAAATTCTGCATCTCCTCTCATGTTTTCACATCTAGGTGAGTGGCTCATCAGAAGGCAAAAGCTTTCTATCCTCATGACCCTGAGCTAAGCAGATTGTGAATATGTTGCTCTGCTGCATAAAATTCTCCAAGGGTGCCCAACTATATGTAGTGTCAGGTAGAAAATCCTCTCAGAATAGCATGTGAGCTCTTTACAATCTGGCACCATCCTAGCTATTCATGTGTATTCACTTCCTGCCATAGATCTCAAACTCTCACCACACTGGATTGTTGATCTCTTTCTCCAAACCTGTGAGGAAATTTCAGACCTTTCTACTTCTGCTCATATACTCTTCCTTCTGCCTGAAATGCCTTGCCTTGCAGTGGGAATTCATATTTATCCTTCACAGTGGAACAGAAATAGCACCTCCTTTTTGCAGTATTCCCAGATGATCAAGCAAAATTCATGACACCATTCTCTGTGGATCCATTGCTGTGGTCTGAATGTTGTGTCTCCCCACAATTCCTATGTTAAATCCTAACGGCCAATGTGATGATATTAGGAGGTGGGACCTTTGGGAGGTGATTAGGTCATGAGGGCAGAGCCCTCCAGAATGGGATTAGTGCCCTTATAAAACGGGCTTCAGAGACCCAGCTAGCATTTGTCTCAGAGAAATTATCTTCTACGAGATCACTGAATTTTCCTCCCTTTTATTACCTCTGTTCTCTGCCTCCAGAACCCCGATAAAAGAAAGGGCAGACATCTGTGCTGCTTCATATTTCTCTCTTATATATTGCCTTATTTCGCCTTTGGTTAAGTTCTGCAAGATTCTGACATGGTTCTTAACCAACCCCATTCTCTTCTTCAGCCTGTCCACTGAATTTTTTTAGTGCCAAACATATTTTTAATTCCCAGGTACTCATTTTTGTCCTCTGATTGCTCCTTTTTTGCAGCCGCAGTCTGTTCTTACTTCTGTATGTGCCATCTTTCCAATCTCACTAGAGTCATTTATTTTTTAAAATTGTTTTGTTTCTTGAATGATCTTTATTTCCTAAAAACACAATTATTTTACTTGTTAATCTTAATGTGACTCATGTATGTGATTTCTTTTCTTCACGTGTTTGTTGACCCTTGGCTGTTAGTTCATGTTTGTGAATAAAGATCTAGGCTGTTGAGGAGTGGGAGTTCCATTTGGATTTGTGTAGATCTCTTTGCCAAGAAACTGCTCCCTGGATGAGCCTGTACTGGTGGGTCTGGTGTCATAACTGGAAAACGACATTTCAGAGTTGTGGGGGTTGGCCGGCCGTGGAGACCAAGTCAAAAAAGGGAGGACTTGACTTGAGCAGTGAATTATCTTGATATGTTCCTTCTTGAGAAAAGCTGTGTTTCCTCTCCTTTTTCATTAAGGTGCCTGCTGGATGTTCCAGAGTTTCCTCAAACTCTGCTTTGTTTCCCATTCATGGTCCTAGACTCAAATGAGGAGGCCTCTGCATGTAAGCAGCTCACTTTCTTTAGCGTGCACAGCTTGGATTTCTATGTGGGGGCCAAAAGCCTCTGTTGTCTGCTGTATATATTTGGGAGGAGGGCAGGGAAGACAGATGTGGTCCAACTAGCCCAGCCTTCCCAGATGCAGTTCTTTCAATGAGATATACTCAACTTATGTGTATATATATATTGAACAGTACAATAAGAGTGCCAAAATGGCTGCAAATTCTGTCTATCCTGTGTCCATGCCCCTCTGCAATGTGACTTTGGAGTTCCTCCTAGCAAGAGGCAGAGTCTGTTTCTCTATCGCCTTGAATCTGGCCTTGGCCCTGTGGCTTAGTTTGTTCATTGGGATTCTAGAAAATTGACCTGGGAGAGAGACTTGAAAATCACTTGCAGGCTGGACATGCTGTAGCTTGCTGCCCTTGTAAAGAAGATAGATAAAAGACCAGAAAGTTAAAAATCCATTTTTTTGCATATTCATTCTGAGCTATCAAAAGTAGCAGTCCTGTGAAGAAGCCCAAGAGGATGACAAGAGCTATATGGCCCATTTGCTTCTGTTGCCCTGACCAACAGCCTGCCAGACACACAGCATGTGACAAAGACTTCCCTAGATTATCCAACCAGCAGCCAGCCTACAGCTGACCATGGATGTGTGGGATACAGAACCTGGGAGAGATGTGCTGGGTCCACGCAGATAAAAAGAACTGCCTAGCTGATCCAAATCATGGACAAAATAAGGAGTTGTTGTTTGAGACCACTAAGTTTTGGGGTAGTTTATCACCCAGCGAGAGCTAACTGATACAAACACCTCATTGTATTGATGTTCCAGCTACTGTCGATACTCTGATAAACAAAGTAGATAAGGCCTCTGTCCTCAGGTGATGAGAAACAAAGAAATAAATGAGTCAAACAACTTCAGAGATTCACACATGCTCTGAAGGAAAGGAAGCAGGGTGATGTGACTGGCTGGGGTTGGGATCTAATTTAGATACTGTGACCAGAGAAGAATTCTTTGAGCAGCTGAAGTTTGAGCCAAGACCTGAATGACAAGGAAGAGCCAACCATGTGAAAGTCTAGAGGTAGATTGTTCCAGACAGGAAACAGCAAGTGCAAAGGCAGTGAGCTGGGAAGACACTTCATGTGTTAAAAGGACATAAAGAAGGTCAATGAAGCTGGAGTTGGCGAGCAAAGGAGAGAGAGAGGGGAAAGATGTAAAGTCAGGAAACAGACCTTGGGGGAGGACTTGGCCCGTGATTAATTTATCAGTTACCTTCATGCTTGTACCCTGTCTCATCTCTGTCCTGTATGTTTGTGGACTAGGAGCTTGGAGCTCTCAAAGGACCCCTGTGGGAAGGGTCCCTCTTTTCTCCAGCATTTTGGGCTGCATCTTTCTGTGATCTGTTTTCATCAATCAGATCCATTTGCTTTCTGTCTTCTAGAATTTCTTCAAAATGTCCTCCAGCTCTCTGCCTTTCTAGTTTTCCAGTATTATTATGGATTAATTCTTTCTAAAATATAGTGGATGGGGGTTGACATTTTTAAGGACCTTAGTATATGTCAGTTCTCAATTTGCCATCTTCTTTTTTTTAATTTTTGGTGAAGAAGATTGTCCCTGAACTAACATCTATTGCCAATCTTCTTCTTTTTGCTTGAGGAAGGTTGTCACTGAGCTAACATCTTTACCAAGCTTCCTCTATTTTATTTTGTATGGGATGCCACCACAGCACGGCTTGGTGAGCAGTGTGTAGGTCTGCACTGGGGATCTGAACCTGGGAACTCCAGGCCACCGAAGCAGAGCACACGAACTTAACCACTATACCACCAGGCCAGCCCCTCAACTCACCATCTTTAATTGAAATTCTCTTATCTCATGTTTAAATTTGGAACTCTAAGCTCATCTTAACCTCCTATCCTCCTTTGTTATCCTATCTTTTTCCTTGTTTTTTCTCTTTTCAGCTTGTCTTTAGAGTGGCTGGTGAGAGGCTAGCCCTCAATGGGATCTTCATTCACTAGCCAATAAATATGTACTGAAGACCTTTTATCTGCAAGCAAAATTGAGGCCCTTCTTTCCTACCAGTTGCCCTTTGCAGCCATTTGCCTTGCTCAGTTCCTGCTGAGTTGAGTACAGCTCATCAAAACACCTCATGCTGGGACATTGAGGAGACACGAGGGTTCATTCTTTCCAATGTTTTCATTTCACTGGACACTTCGTGTTTCATTTCATAGGAAGGTTTTGATATCTCAGAATTTATGTGCCAAAAAAGTGTATTTTAACTCCCCGGTCTTCTTTTTATCTCTCTCTCTGTTTATCTATCTATCTATCATCTGTCTATCTTCATTGAGTTTTGGGTGCCGTAAATTATTAGGATATGACACATAGGATGACATACCTGGGAAGGATGGACCATGTTACCCCAATGAGAAGACCCTATACCCTTGCAGACCAAGAGCTTGGCCTTGATGGGCATTTGTAAAGTTTCCAGGCACAAGAACCTTCACTCATCTCCCTAAAGCAGATAAATATACTTTAGTACAGAGATTAGAGCACATGAAAGGTGAGACTAGCAATCTTCAGGGCCCACTGCTTACTCATAAGTTTTTCTTCCACAAATCTGCTGGGTCCTTTGCAGAAGCCCAAAGTACAAAACTCTTTGCCTGCCCTGTATTTGCCTTATGGAAATGCCACTACACTCTTTCCCTCAAACCCAGAATCAGGAGGCCAGAGCACCTTGAATGATGAGGAAAGGAGGCCAACATTCTCTTCTCTACCCCAGAGCCATTGCATATGCTGTTCCCTTTGCCTGAGACACCATTCTCCCTGCTTCTCCTCTAAGTCTCTTATTTATCCTTGTTCTTTCTTATTGTTCTTATGAGCTTATAAGCTGCTTGCTTGGAGAGGCCTTCTCTGCTTTTCTGATCTTTTTTTCCCTCCCCAAGTGTAGTGCATGCTCCTGGTGCCCTACCTGGGTCCCCTTCACTGGTGACACACTTGTTCCTCCGTTGCTGTGAATGTTCATTGCTAAAATGGAGCTGCCTTGCCTAAGAGTTACTCCTGGCTGCAGGGGACAGTCAGTGGCCAACAATCGACTGGGGTAAAAAGGCCAACTGCCTGGCCTTGAGATGGACCAGTTTTCCAGGATACGAGGGAGAAGTTAGTCTCCAGCTGAGACCGCCCCTTTGCTTAGTTTTCTTGTCCTGTCTGCTGCTTCCCTCACACTGCACCCCCTCCAGAGAGCCCTCCTCCAATGAATCCTTTCCACCAGAATCACTGTCTCAGGCCCTGCTTCTCGGAAGCCTGATCTAAGACACTGAGAAAGCTTTCTTTAAGAGGTCTGTCTGTGTATTTACATAGCGAGGACAAGTTTTCTCTCTGACCCCTGTGCCTCTAACAGTGATGGAGAGTCACGTGAATGGACTCGGATGTGAATAGTCCCCCTGGAACTGGCCACACAGCAGCCCCCCGTCTGAGGCTCCTGAAGAGCTTCTCTAGGAGGTGGAAGGGGAAGAAGAAAAAGAGACACTGCACACAAGCAGTTCACCGGGAGGCTGTGCTGTCATTTCTGAAGCAGAGCTCTTTGACCTGCTAAAAAGGGCTATTTTTTAGAGGCTTTAGTAAAATCATTTAATCTAAAATTCAATATAAATGCCACTTGTTAATTTTTAAGAATCCCATATCTGTTCTTTCCCTGAAGTGAAACAAATTTGGTTAAGGATGGGTATTTCTGAGTTTATTTCCTACACAGTTGAAAGCTCAATACCATGGTTAAGTCTCTTCTCCCAAATCTAAGCCCTTGGGAGCCACAGCAATAGCACAAACTAATGAAACAGGAGGAATTCATGTTTGAAGAGCCAGAGCCTCTGGAGACATGGACAAATGGCCTGAGCCCCACAGGATGGTTTCGAATTGAGTTCCTATGCAAATGTTTTTAAACACCAGTCCCTTGTCATTTACACATTCAATACTTAAAATTTAGATTATCTGGAGGTGACTCTTGAGATTCAACAATTGTGACATTTTCTTGAGGCATGAACTCAACTCACACATCCTACAAAGTTGGCAGATGGTGAGTGAACGAGGTGACCACTGAGCATCTACTTGGCACGTGTGCAGTAACTCACAGGGAGGGATTTAAATCTCAGGGCCCGCCCAATGATGCAGCGTTTAAGTTCTCACACACCACTTCAGTGGCCTGGGGTTTGCCAGTTTGGACCCTGGGCACAGACCTACCCAGCTCTCATCAAGCCATGCTGAGGCACTCATCCCACATATAAAGTAGAGGAAGATGGACATAGATGTTAGCTCAGGGCCAATCTTCCTCAAAAAATAAAATAAAATAAAATCTTTCCAACTGTTAATGTTGCTAACAGAAGTGCAGAGGTGGAGGAAAGAAACGGCAAGTATTTGAGAATACCCAAGACCAAAGCTGTTGAGTGATTACTATAGACGATCTACGTCAGCCACCGTGATGGCTGCCTTAGAATCTGATTTTCCAGATCACAACTAAGGATACAGAGGCACTGATGTGCTGTCTTAGGAAGAAGATGGAGCTTGGGTGTCTGTTAAATTGGAATTTGAAGGTGATCAGGGTTGTGATCCCCTCTCTGATTTTCCCAGCTTCTCGCACCCGCAGTTGAAGAAGCCGTGTCCTGATAGTCTCAGGCAGACTAGTTCCGCCGATTCCTTATTCCCAGTGCAGGTTTGCTTTTCTCTCTGCGTCTTTCTTTTCTGTTTATGACACCACCATCTTAGTTGCTGAAGTTTCCAACCTTCACCGTTGGCCCCTGTACCTTTGTCCTTCTTATGTCTTCTCCTGTCATTAACCTCAGGGCCACCTCCACCCCTTATCTTCTGGCTGTCATTCCTTGGGCTCCTCACGGGATGTGACCATCACTTCCATCCACTTGAGTCCTTCAGGGGCCTGGCCTCGCCTTGGACCTTTGGGTGACTCTGAGTCTCTCCTCCTCCAAGAGCATCATTATGGGGACCCATTGGGAAAATCCTCTACTTTGGCTCTGCTCCCAGGGTCTCCTCCTACAGCAGCGTGTGCTGCCTTTTCCCTTTCACAGGAAGCGTGTGAGATTAACTGTTTTGACTCTTTTCTCTTGTTTTAAAGAAAGCAACACCAAGATGTGTGTTTCCTCCCAGAAAGGCTAGAGATAGGCAGTAAGGAAGGGGAAAATGTGTCTGAATTATCCCCTCAATACCCGCCTCAATATCTAGCATGTCAGGCCACACTGAGTAAAATCACAAGAGTTATTTGCTCTTTATCTAGTTGGCCCTTTGATGGTTCTAACGTCCTCAATCCTTCACTGGTTGACCACAACATATGCTTAAAGTACTCCAAACCTGTTCCACTCTGATCAAGGTCCATATTCCACCCCAACTGCCAAACTTGGCAAAATCGTATTCTATGAGGACCAAGTCCCTCCAGTGTGAATTTTCTCAAAATCGCTCTTATCTACATCAAATTTATATTTGTAGTTGTCCCTCCCTGGTTTTTCTTCTTGTCTCCAATAAAAAAATTTCCGTCGGTATTATAATCAAGCTGAAAATGTACGTGATCCATGACCCAGTATTTTTTTCTGTCTATTCATCTCCTTGCCTATTTTCCTGTTGACTTAATCTACTTATTTTTTTCTGGAAGATCTCTTTAGTTATTAAGAGGATGAGGCTGCAGAGAGAGCCATACTAATTATGTGTGTCCCTTTCCTCCAGAATCTCAAACTCCCCCAAAATAGACACAGAGGTCAGACACTGTCGTCGTGGAGCTCAGAGGTCAGTGGGGAAGATGGAGTATGAATAAAGTGTTACAATGCAACGTAAGTGCTATAACGGATGTCCACTCCAGGTACGGGTGTGGCACAGAGCAGCGGATGAACTCAGTGGGGGTGGAGGCAGGAAAGCGTTACAGTCAAGGAACAGCTGAGCTGGATCTTAAAGAATTAGTAGTTCAGTGGACAAGGTGGGGAGGTAGCCATTAAATATTTGTTAGATTAGTAAACGAAGGGCATATCCCACAGAGAAAACAACGGGTGCCAAAAGAGTGACAAAGTGACACAGCTCTGTCTCTTCAGGAAAAGGGCAGGCTCAGTCTAGCTAAAGCAGGTGGGAGGAAGAGAGAGCTGGCAAATGGGCCTGAGAGCTCAAAAACTAAAATAAAGAATATACCTAAGAAAATTAGATGAAGGAAATAATACTGATAAAAGCAGAAAATACTGGTTTAAAACTCATAAAACAGCATTAACAGATAATTCCAATAATTGTTTCTTCAATAGAAAGAAAGAACAAGAGAGGAGAGACAGCAAGAGATAGGAAAGGCAGGAAGAAGGGAAGGAGGGAGGATAGAAAGACGTCTTGTAAGTTTAATCAGGGGAAAAGGAAAACACGTACAAAGTAAATGTATTGAAAGTGTATTTATAGAGGGCTCGATACTTCCCAGGTCCTGGGCAAGGTGTTGGGGACAAACAGCTGTATAGACAGACACGTTGTCTGCCTTTGAGGAGCTGAATTTTAATGAAGAAAGTGCTTCTTTAAACACATAACTATACAGACAAAATATTACCCACTAATTGATAGGGTTGTGAAGGCAAATTAAAGAATACACTGAGAGGTTGTAGCAAGGTCAGAAATGAACTTGGGGCTGGGTGCTGGATCGTGAAAGGCTATCTGAAGATGTTGCGTTTAAGCCAGCATCTGGAAGAGGAGGATGAGTTAACTAGACAAAGAGTGACTGCAGAAGCAATCCAGGGAGAAAACCAGCCCGTGTGAAGGTCTTGAGGTAGGAAAGTCCAAGTCACTGGAAGAAGGTGAGTGGGGCTGCAGTGAACAGAGGAAGCAGAGAGTTGCCAAGACTTACAGGGAGGGTGACCAACAGTGTCAGTTTGGCCAGGACTAGGGGGAGGGTCCTGGCATGTGAGACTTTCAGATTTAAAACTGGGACAGTCCCAGGCAAACCTGGATGAATTGGTCACCCTATTTACAGGCCTCATTCAAGATTTTGGACCTTAGCAGCAGAACAGTGTGGCAGCCGTAATCAAGGCAGCCATAGTGAGGATGGACAGAAATGGATGGATTCAAGAAATATTTAGATGTAAATTGATAGCACTTGAGGACAAAATGATAGCCAGGGAAGTAGGTAGGGCAGGGGGAATAATCAGGAATGAACTGCAGATTTTCTGGCTTTGGAACCTAGAAGGATATGCATAAAAAAAGAATTAATATGCAAACAAAAGACACTAAATTTCTTTGACATCAACTGTCAAGTGAGAGCTCAATGTTTGATCACATTTGAGCACACGGGAATAAATTGTGGTACCCTCCATCTCTCCCATCCCTCGGATTGAAACAGAAAGTGGGCCTGGTAGAAACCCAAATGTGCTCCAGACAGAATTGGAATTCAGTTTCAACCTTTAAAGACGTGGAGTGTTCCTCATCCTGATAAGGGAATATTACTCAACATAATAAGAAAAGGGAAAACAGGAAGCCTTTGTTACAGACCGCATTCATCCTGCATTCAGATGGCATGTCAAGAACTGTGTTACTCTTGTCCCCCGACCAACCCTTAGACTCCCGTAATTAACCCAGAGGAAATTGTGACTGAATTATGAAGTCCTTTCAAAACCAAACATTTGACACATCTGTTATAGAAAACTTATAAAAAGCACAGTGGATGCTTCTAAATTTTATAATTATGTTAATTCAAACTTAAAGACACTCCCATGAATTTTATAAAAAATATTTCCAACTCAGATCACAGAGTTTGTTCTGCCTGCCTTTGAGATGTGGGGAATATTTGCTGTGTGCACTAAATTTACTTCTTTGACTGCCCATGTCACGAGAGCACAGGACTAGAATGAAGACAAGCACGGGAGACCAAGGTTGAGAGTTTATTGAACATGAAGGTCTCATCCACATTCAAAAGCACAATCCCGGTGAGACCTCAGTCGTGTATCTAGATGGTGAGAACTTGCTTCCAGTGCCCCTGAATCCCAAATGGAAGGATGCTTTTCCTGTATGTGGGAGCCGAACGCCAGGGCTGGGAATGGCTGCCAAAATCATTCAGCCCAGTCTTACATCCGCAGTCTGTTTTTCAACACTTCTTCACTCATTTACTAATTTAACAAATATTATTGGCACCTGCTGTATACAAGGCACTCTTCTAGGGACTTGGGATCTGGTGGTGAACAAAACAGACACCAGTTCCTCCTGTCGTTGACGTTATGTTCTAAAGAAAGGATTCGAGTAGTAAACAATAAGAATAAGCAGTAAACGTAGTGAATAAGTAAGTTACATAGTACCATAGGTTGGAAGGTGAAAACAGTGCAACAGAGAAATAGGAGGGCAGGGAAAGAAATCAGAGCGATGGTGAGGGGGCAGGGTGCAGCTTAAATAAGGTGGTTGAGTAGCTCCTTGTGAAGATGATGTTTGAAAGCAGATTTGAAAGAGGTGAGGCAGTTAGCCACGGGGATCTCTGGGAGGAAAGCCTGGTTGGTGGTTTTATTTCCCTCCAAGACAGTCCCGAGTGCTCTAAAGTGGGATGTTTAGCAAAGTGCTCCACTGGGTTCAGAAGCTGGGCTTTGCTCAGGTCCCACTCATGAGTCGTGTGTCCTAATCAGTTTGTTCTAGAGTACTCTAAATAGCCCACCACCCTCACAAGTCCCCTGCTCCCAGAGCCCCTGCTTCGGCTCTCCCTGTTGTAGGATAATGGATGTCGTGGAATTGTCTGTTTAGGTGTCCAGCTTCTGCAGGAGGAAGTACAGAAGCTCCAAGATTAGGCCACACAGGGTTGAAACCTGCTTCTGCCGCTGACTGGCTGTCTGTCCTTCATCAGGTCATTTAACCTCTGTGAGTCTCAGTTTCCTTATCTGTAAAGACAAGATGATCATGTCTGTTCAATGGGGGTGTCATTAGTATTCCCAGAGAAATTGTGTGTATAGCGCTTGGCATGGTGCTTGGCACACAGTAAGAACGTAACTAAAACTAAGACTCTGGTGGTGCCCACTCCAGTGCCATCTCCTTGAGGGCAAGGCCCCTCTTGTCTTCCATTCTAGTTGACCAGTGCCTGGCATAGAGCCTGGCCCGTGTAAGGATGGTCGTGAGCAATGGAGTGCAGTTTGTCCAGGAACACCCAGGAGAACACACCCGAAGCCTCACTGGAGGACTCAGCCTCCTCGTCTGGTTGGTAAATAGCCACCCATCCATCCATTCACCAGGATGATGAGTTTTCACACACACACCGAATTCCCTGAATTGACTGTCTAGGGAAGAGAAGATTAGCCAGGATGGGGACATGTATGGCAAAGTTTTCTCCCCTACAAGAAAGACTCTAATAAAAGACATTGTTTCTTATCCAAATTATAGTATTTCTTGGCCCTTTTTCCTTTCAAAATGTGTTTTTTGTCTAAAATTAATGCATAATAACAGTAAAATTATTTCTCTGGTGTGTCAGGCTCCAACTTAAACATAGGCTGTGATTCTGTATATAGAAGAGCTTCATAAAGAGAATCAGAACTCTGATCCCAAATGCCTCGCAATGTGGGTAAAAAGGTAGCAAATTAACTAGACTGTTCCCAAGTTTCCTTTCTTACTGCAGAACTATAACGGTGTGGCGCTCAGACTCTGTCAGTATGCATTGGACTCTGGTGGCTAACGTGCAAAGTCCATAATTACCCGGCCCTTCTGGATGTCCCAGCAGGAACCAAGTGGTGAGGACCTGCAGGCATCTCTGAGCCTCCTGAGGTTGAGGGCCGGTGGGTGGAAACCCCATTCTGGGCCAAGGGAAGTGGCAAGATAGTCGTTCTTGCTGTGAGCTGGTTTGAATACAGATGTGAAGTGAAGAGGTGATAGTGTTGTGACGCTGTCTGCTGTCCAGGCTTGTGGCCCCAGTCCAGCCTGTAGCCTGTCATTGTGAATACATCCGATGGGCGGCTGTGGCAGTGACTCCTCCTTCCACAGCGGTCTCCTGGCCTGTCGAGGGTGTGTCCACAGCCGAACAGAAATCCCACCAGTTTTCCACTTTGCCCTGGAACAAAGGTTGACCCAGAGCCTCTGAGCTAATTCTGGCCACTGCTTGTTCTGTCAGTAAAGTTTGACTGGAGCACACCCGCGCCCGCCCATTTATGGACTGTCTGTGAGGGCTTTTGAGCTATGATGGCAGAATTGAGTGGTTGTAGCAGGGGCCTGCAAAGCCTAAAATGTTTATCATCTGACCCTTTACAGAAATGTTGCCAACACCGTTCTACGTGAATGAAGGTGTCTGGAGTGCTTGCACCCAGAGAAGGTTGTGAGATCGTTGTCATCACCCAGACGTGGTAGCAGACACCTGCACTCGCACTCAGATGAATCTGGGGCTGGCCTGGGACCTCGACGCAGACATCTGGTTGCAGCCGAAAGACATCGTCCCTCACCTTAAATTAAGGACGTTAACGTGAAATTGACTGGTCTCGTAGTTTTGTTTGTATTTAATTTTTAAGTTTGTTTGGTTTTAGAGTTGTGTAAGAGCTAAAAGAATAAGGAAGTTTTACCAGGATGTCTGTTTGTAAATATTTAATTTCTGTTTGAGTAAAAATAATTCAAGTGACACTAGAGCTCCTGGAGCAGTTTCGGAGGGGGATTTGTACACGACTCAGGTTGGAGAAACATGGCTGAAGCTTCTCCCTCTGCCCTTCATGCTGGCTTCCCTGCCTTCTGTTCTCTCTCTGCTCTAAGCTATATCCTTTAACCCAGGGCTGGCAGACATCTTCTGTGCAGAGTAGATAGTAAATATTTTTGATGATCTCTGCCGTTTAGCACAAAAGTGGCCATAGACAAGGCGTAAACAAATGAGCATGGCCGTGTTCCACTAAAACTTTAATTATGACACTAAAATTTAAATTTCCTACAATTTTCATGTGCTATAAAATATTCTTCTTATTTTGATTGTTTTTTAACCATCTGAAAATGCAAAACTCATCCTTAGCTCCTGAGCCATAAAATAAAAAGACAAGGGACTGGATTTGGCCCAAAGGCCATAGTTTGCTGACCCCTGTCCTTCATTAAGTCTTTCCAGACAGTAGATTTTCTTGTGTTCTTGCTTAAAATCTGCACTTGGACCCATGTTTCTTATTGGATTAAGTCCATTCACCAGGCATAGCACTTCCTCCTTTAGGATATTTTTCCAATCCCATTTTCTTCTTTAGCCCTTGATGAAATCTATGCTCTGAACACATTGAACTCATTATCGTTCCTCTGTTTTCCTGCTTTCTTTTTTTCATGTCATCTTGCCTTTTGCATGCAGTCTTAGCCCAGTACACCCATCCCCTCATTCTCCCCTGGCAGCGCCCTAAATGTTCCTCCTGACCCATCCCTCCTGCACAGTGTCCCGTCTGCACAAGCACCGCAGGCTGCTCCTTCCTGCTCCCTCCTGGTACTCAGTGTCCTATTAGAGAGAGCACTTATGAGGGTGAATTCTAATTGTTTATCTGAGGGGTTTCTTGCCCTGATCACAGGAGGCTTTTGAGACAGAGATTCTGGCAATTTATCAACATCTAGCATGGTATCCTGACACCAAGTAAATGGTCAAGAAACATTGGCTTAGCAAATGCTCGAGCAATTATTAGTAATAGAAATAACAGCTACTATTTATGACTCCTTTTTATCCTTCAGACACTGTACTGAGCACTTTGCATGTATGATCTAGTTAGTATATCAGGTTCAATGCTGTTTTCCCTCCCACTCAGTTTTTTATTAGGTCACAACTCCTTAATGTCATAAGGTACTTACTAAATACTCAACATGAGAATTTTAGGCATCAAAGACAGGTTGATGGGGAAAATATTTGAGTCCCTCAAGTCCCATTGGCTCTGCTTCACGATTAAGTTAATTCCATCTTCTTGCCCTATAGCAGCCCCATGCCCTACAAGAAAGAAAAACCTACCAAGTTCTTACTAAAGAAAAGATAAAAATAAACTGTTGGCATTTCAGCAGAATTCTGCTTCATCTTTGTCACTGGGCGAAAGTAGGGGTATGCCCTGCGTTAGTGGAGTTGCTTGAACATAAATGAAGCCCGGGTTGAGTCAGAGAGGGCCCCAGAGACCTGACTGTGCATCTTCTGGCTGAGGCGAGAAGAATCCCTTTGTTTGGCAGTGGCTGCTTTCCAAATTGAGAGAGTTCTTAACGACTCTTCAACTGCATTACATCCTGAGGATAATTAGTAATGTTGCTGCTCAGCTCTTCAGCACCAATCAATCAAAGAAGATACACAGAACATGCAATAAATCCAGAGTCTGAACCCATTCCAGGGTGGAAAAGGCATCTCCTTCAAGGTTCAATAAAAGAAGTCCATCCTCCTGAGAAATGTATTTAGAGGGGCAAAATTTAAATAAATAAGAGGTTCTTGTTAGTTTTTGTGCAATTACAATTCATTTTTGTCTTGTGCTTCAATGGTTGAGGATACATGGTAGAAAGGTCTTTATGAGAAAACATAATAAAGTGCAAAGTAGGTGAGCTGCTGAGTTTTTCTGAAAACTTGGGATAGTGCCACCTTTTCTAGCTACCTGTCCCAAAGCTCCTTTCCAGAAATGTTCACTGGGTCTTTCCTAGCCTGTGGCATGAACTGAGGCAGACACTGGGGCAGTGACAGAGCCAACTCAAGGGTAGAGTCTGCCTTTGCCCCGTCTAGGCAGGAAGACTCTTCCCTAAACTGAGTGAAGAGGGGATAGTCAACCCTTTGGGGCTGCTACTGAGCAAGGTTGACAGAGATGAGTACAGAAAAATGCTCAGTGAGTTTGACAATGCTGAAGCAAGAGTGAGGTTGCTTGAGGAGTGAATGAAAAGAGAGGGAGTGGAAAAGATGGGTATAGACAAACTGTTTTAATAAAATTTGCTATGAAAGTCAGAGTCACATTGGCAGTAGTGTGCAGGGGAGGGTAAGATCCAAAAGAGCCTTTTGTGAGCATTTTTTTAGTAGAAGAGGCTTATGTACCTAATTTCAAAAGAATTCCTGATGGCAATTGTTGATCTTTTTTCTGTCCTTATAATGTCATCTTTTTGAAAATGTCATGTAAATGGAATCATACAGTAAATCCCTTTCTGAGTCTGTCTTCTTTCCCTTGGAAAAATGCATTTCAGATTCCTCCACATTGTTGTGTGTCTCAATGATTCATTCCTTTTTATTGCTGAGCAGTATCCCTCTGTATGGACCTACCACAGTTTCTTTATCCATTCACCAAAGGGCATTTGTATCATTTCTAGTTTTTGACGATTGTGAAGAGAGAGCTGCAATAAACATTCACACGCAGGTTTTTGTGTGTACATGTTCTCCTTTGTCTTGGGTAAAGACCCAGGAGTGGGATTGCTGAATTATATGATAATTGTATGTTTATTTTTACAATAAACTGCTGAATTATTTTCTAAAGTGGCTGTACCATTTTGCTGTGTGTAATTAGTTCAAAAGTTAGTGAATAAAGTTAAAATTTATGAAAAGCCAAAGGCAAGGATCTGGTAAAGAGGGAGAGGTCAAAGATACAGAATTGCGGGAGGAAAGGTGAATCTTAAAATTTCCAGAGAGTGACATCAGCATCATGGCAGAGTTAGCTCTCCCTCTAAACTCTCCCCTCAAAGATACAATGAAAAGGACATTCATACCCCAACAGAGGACACCCACACAACACAAAAGACATCTGAGAGACCCACGTAGCCATACGTCAGAAGATGGAGGTGCTAGAGCCCGCCCCCCCAACTGAGGAAGTGGAATGAGGTAAAAGAAAGCTTGTCTTCCTCCCCCAAGCGCAGCACCCCAGGGATTACCAGCAGCCTCCAAGAAGAAAGAGGGGAGGGAGCGGCAGCCCTCCATGGGAACACCATAGATCAAGTTCCCTTACAACCCTGGGGAAAGCCCCCCCAGAGAGGTGACTATCATGGGAGTGTCTGCATCAAGCCAACACCCCTGGAGAGTAGATGGTGTGAGCAGAGCAAGAAGCCCCTGAGATCATGCAGGAGAAAGAAAGCACCCCCCATCCAGTGCCCCAGCCCAGCACCTGGGAGCTGTCCTATGGATCACAGTGTGCTAAAAATATGTAGCTCTTGACCCCCATCCAGTTGCAACGGGTGGGAAGTGGCAATCAAATGCTACCACAATGTGAAAGCACAAATCCATGCCATCTATCAGTATGAAAAAATATATTAAATCTCCAGACCAGAAGGAAAATGACAAGTACCCAGAAGTCAATCCTGAAGACACAGAAATCTGTAACCTAAATGACAGAGAATTCAAAATAGCTATCACTAAAAAACTCAATGAGTTAAAGGGGAATGCAGATAGACAGTTAAGTTCAGGAGCTACTTCACAAGAGAGATTAAAACTATAAGGAAGAACCAACTAGAAATATTGGGAATGAAAAACACAATGTGTGAGATAAAGCAGAATATGGATTCACTGAACAATAGAGCTGATATCATAGAGGAACGAGTCAGCAACATTAAAGACAGAAATATAGAAATGCTTCAGATGGAGGAGGAGAGAGAACGAAGACAAAAAAGAAATGAAGAAACTCTCCAAGAAATATCCGACTCAATTAGGAAATACAACATAAGGATTATAAGTATTCCAGAGGGAGAAGAGAAGGAGAATGGAGAAGAAAGCTTTTAAAGAAATAATAGCAGAGAATTTTGCAAACCTTGGGAAGGAGATGAAAATCCAAGTGAAAGAAGCCAACAGGTCTCCTAACTATATCAATGTAAAAAGACCTACTGCAAGGCATATAGTAGTGAAGGTGGTAAAAGTCAATGACAAGGAAAAAATATGAAGGGCAGCAAGGCAGAAGAAAATAACTTACAAAGGAACCTCTATCAGGCATTCAGTGGATTTCTCAGCAGAAAACTTATAGCCTAGGAAAGAGTGGAATGATATATCAAAATTTATGAAAGACAAAAACTCTCAGCCAAGAATACACTATCCCATGAAAATATCCTTCAGATATGATGGATAAATAAACATTTTCCCAGATACACAACAGCTAAGGGAGTTTATCACCACAAGCCCCGCCCCCAAGAAATCCTCAAGAAGCCCCTCATACCTGGAAAACAAGAAGAAAGAAGTTACAAAGCCCTGAATAAGAAGATAAATAGATAGACAAAATCAGAAAATTGTAGTTATCCATCAGAACAGGTTAGCGAATACTCAAGTAAAACATTAAAGAAAAAGGGAAGGAAAACACCAAAAGCAAAGATAATCTTGTCACTTTAACCACAAACTCACAACACAAGATGGAATAAGATGTGACAAAAACAACTTAGGAGGGGGAGTAGAAAGGAACTGAATTGGCTTAGTCTAAGGAAATAAGAGGCCATCAGAAAATGGAGTATCTTATCTATGAGATTTTGCATACAAACCTCATAGTAACCACTAAACAAAAAAGTAGAACACAGACACAAATAATAAATAAGGAGAAAATTAAGAAAACCAGTATAAAAAAACTATCTAACTGAATTGGTAGTCCAAAATACATAGGATAAGAAAAAAAGGAAATGCTGGAGACCTGGAAAATGAGCAAAAAAAAAAAAAAAAAGCAGTATTAATCCTTCTTGTATCGATAACCACTCTAAATGTAAATGGATTGAAGTCTCCAATAGAAAGATACAGAGTGGTGAGATGGATTAAAGAAAAGACCCAACAATATGCTGCCTCCAAGAAACATATCTCAGCTGCAGTGACAAACAAAAGCTCAGAGTGAAGGGATGGAAGATGATACTCCAAGCTAATGGGAAACAAAAGAAAGCAGGTGTTGCAATATTTATATCAGACTAAGTAGACTTCAAGATAAGACAGGTAAAGAGAGACAAAGAGGGGCAGTATATAATGATCAAAGGAACACTCCACCAAGAAGACATAACACTTATAAATATCTATGTACCCAACACAGGAGCACCAAGGTACATAAAGCAGCTATTAACAAACCTAAAAGGAGACATTAGCAACAACACAATAATAGCAGAGGACCTTAACACTCCAGTCACATCAATGGATAGATCATATAGACGGAAAGTCAGCAAGGAAACAGTGGAATTAAATGAAAAACTAGACGAGATGGATTTAATAGGTATATATAGAACACTCCATCCAAAAACAGCAGAATACGCATTCTTCTCAAGTTTGCATGGAACAGTCTCAAGGATAGACCACATGTTGGGAAACAAGACAAGCCTCAATAAATTTAAGAAGATTGAAATAATGACAAGCATCTTTTCTGACCACAATGCTATGAAACGAGAAATTAACTACAAGAAAAAAGCTGAGAAAGGGACCAAGATCTGGAGACTAAACAACATGCTACTGAACAACAAATGGATCATTGAAGAAATTAAAGGAGAAATCCAAAAATATCTGGAGACACATGAAAATGAAAACATACCATACCGACTCTTATGGGATGCAGCAAAAGCAGTACTAAGAGGGAAATTCATTGCAATACAGGCTCACCTTAACAAACAAGAAAAATCCCAAATAAGCAATCTCAAACTACACCTAACTGAATTAGAAAAAGAAGAACATCAAAGCCCAAAGTCAGAAGAAGGAGGTAAATAATAAAAATCAGAGCAGCAATAAATGCAATTAAAAGAAAAACAACAATAGAAAGGATCAACAAAACAAAGCTGGTTCTTTGAGAAGATAAAGAAAACTGACAAACCCCTAGCCAGACTTACAAAGAAAAAAAGAGAGAAAGCTCACATAAATAACATTAGAAATGAAAGAGGAGAAATTACAATGGATATGACAGAAATACAAAATATTATGAGAATACTAGGAAAAGCTATATGCCAACAAATTGGACAATCTAGAAGAAATGGATAAATTCGTAGACTCTTACAACCTCCCAAAGCTGAATCAGGAAGAAAAAGGTAATCTGAATAGACAAATCACAGGTAAAGAAATTGAAACAGTAATCAAAAACATCCCAAAAAATAAAAGTCCAGGACCAGACGGCTTCCCTGGAGAATTCTACCAAACATTCAAAGAGGATTTTAATACATATCCTTCTCAAACTATGCTAAAAAATTAGGGCAGACAGAATACTTCCTAACACGTTCTATGAGGCCAATATCACCCTGATACCAAAGCCTGACAAGGACAACATCAAAAAGGAAAACTACAGGCCAATATTGCTGATTAACATAGACGCAAAAATCCTCAACAAAATATTGGCAACCCAAATACAGCAATATATCAAAAAGATCGTACACCATGATCAAGCGGCATTTATACCAGGGACACAGGGATGGTTCAACAACTGCAAGTCAATCAATGTGATGCACCACATTAACAAAAGGAGGAATAAAAACCCCATGATCATCTCAACAGATGCAGAGAAAAGCATTTGACAAGATCCAACAGCCATTGATGATAAAAACTCTTAACAAAATGGGGATAGAAGGAAATTACCTCAACATAATAAGGGTCATATATGACAAACCCCAAAACTGAACGCCATCCTTCTGAGAACAAGAACAAGACAAGGGTGCCCACTCTCACCACTCTTATTCAGCATTGTACTGCAGTTTTTGTCCAGAGCTATCAGGCAAGCAAAAGGAATAAAAGGAATTCAAATAGGAAATGAAGAAGCAAAATTCTCACTGTTTGCAGATGACATGATTTTATATATAGAAAACCCTAAAGAATCCATTGGAAAACTATTAGAAACAATCAACAACTACAGTAAAGTTGCAGGGTACAAAATCAACTTTGGAAAATTAGTTGCATTTCTATACTCTAATAATGAACTAATAGAAAGATAACTCAAGAATACAACCCCATTTATAATTGCAACAAAAAGAATAAAATATCTAGGAATAAATTTAATCAAGGAGGTGAAAGTCTTATACAATGGAAACTATAAGATATTACTGAAAGAAATCGATAATGACATAAAGAAATAAATATTCCATGCACATAGATCAGAAGAATAAAGATAGTTAAAATGTCCATAGCACCCAAAGCAATCCACAAATTCACTGCAATCCCAGTCAGAATTCCAATGACATTCTTCACAGAAATAGAACAAAGAAACTTAAAATTCATTTGGGGCAACAAAAGACCCCGAATTGCTAAGGTAATCCTGAGAAAAAACAGCAAAGCTGGAGGGATCACAATCCCTGACTTCAAAACATACTGCAAAGCCATAGTAATCAAAACAGCATGGTACTGGTATAAACACAGGCACACAGATCAATGGAACAGAACTGAAAGCCCAGAAATAAAACCACACGTTTACAGACAGCTAACCTTTAACAAAGGGCTAAGAACATACAACGGAGAAAAGACAATCTCTTCAATAAATGGTGTTGGGAAAACTGGACAGCCACATGCAAAAGAATGAAAGTAGACCAATATCTTATGCCATATACAAACATAAAATACAAATGGATCAAAGACTTGAAGGTAAGACCTGAAACCATAAAACTTCTGGAAGAAAATATAGATAGTACACTCCTTGACATTGATCATAAAAGGATCTTTTTGAATACCATGTCTTCTCAGACAAGGGAAACAAAAGAAAAAATAAACAAGTGGGACTTCATCAAACTAAAGAGCTCCTGCAAGGCAAAGGAAACCAGGATCAAAACAAAAAGACAACACACCAATTGGGAGAAAATATTTGCAAATCATATATTGGACAAGAAGTTAATCTCCATAATATATAAAGAACTCACATGACTCAGCAACAAAAATACAAACAACTCGATCATAAATGGGCAGAGGATATGAACAAACATTTCTCCAAAGAAGATATACAGATGGCCAATAGGTACACGACAAGATGTTCAACATCACTAATCATCAGGGAAATGCAAATCAGAACTACACTAAGATATCACCTTACACCCATGAAAGTGGCTATAATCACTAAGACAAAAAATAACAAATGTTGGAGAGATTGTAGAGAAAAGGGAACCCTCATACACTGCTGGCAGGAACGCAAACTTGTGCAGCCACTATGGAAAACACTATGGAGATTTCTCAAAAAGCTAACATTAGAAATACCATATGACCCAGCCATCCCACTACTGGGTATCTATCCAAAGAACTTGAAATCAACAATTCAAAGTGACTTATGCACCCCTATGCTCATTGCAGCATTATTCACAATAGCCAAGATGTGGAAGCAACCCAAGTGCCCATCGACCGATGATTGGATAAAGAAGATGTAGTATATATGTATGATGGAATACTACTCAGCCATAAAAAAGCAAAATCATCCCATTTGCAGCAACGTGGATGGACATGGACAGTATTATGTTAAGTGAAATACGCCAGACAGAGAAAGACAAACACGTATGATTTCACTCATGAGTGGAAGATAAACAAACACACAGACAACGAGAACAGTTCAGGGGTTACTCTGGGAAGGGGGCTGAGGCGTGGGCACAGGGAGTGAAGGGGAGTGCTTATATGATGACGGACAAGTAATAATGTACAACTGAAACTTCACAATGTTGTAAACTATTATGAACTCAATAAAAAAAATTCCAGAAAGAAGTGAATGGGATGCAGTGAAGAGGAGCAGGTGCTGGCCTCACACAGAGAAACACCACCTTTCTCATTGGGAGAGGAGACAAGGTGGGTGGGGGTGGGTGCAGTTATTGGCTTGTTAGCAGGAAGTTGAGAGGAAGTTTCCATCTTTGAAACAGAAACTAGCAAAAGAGAAAAGGGGAGGTGGAAGTTTGAGAAGAGTGGAGAAGATTTAAAGCAGTCTGCAGAGTGTGGGGAAATGAGCTGCCTAGAGAAATGTGGTAAGATGTCGGGCAGTGTTGGGCTGGTGATCGGTGATACCAGTCTGCTCGCTGGAAGCAAATGAGTTTATGATACCAGCCAGAGAGTAACTGAAGTGCTGGACGGTTGGTCCCAGGCTGGACAGACAAGCAAGTGAAGGCAGGCAGGGATGATGGATAGAAAGTCAAAGAGTTAGTTCAATTATTAAGCTATTCTCCCAGCTTCAAACTCATGTGGAGTTGGGATTGATACTCTGTAAACGACATTTCTGCATGGCCAGCTGGCTTCCTATTAGATTCTCCCAATAAAGAGAGAGAAAGGGAGAAAGAGGGAGAGAGAGAGACAGAGAACACTAGAGGATGATTGCAAGGCTGAAGGTGGGAGAAGGGACTTGCTCATTCCCGTGCGCCCGTTGCTGCTGTGACCATCCCCCTTGCAATGCTTCACCGTGTTGTCAGTGACGCTTCCTTCTGGAAGCTGCAGTTGAGTCCAGTTTGCAGCTCTTCCAGCCTCTCAGAACCAGCTTCATGGCACCCTCTCCAAGGCAGCTGCAGCAGCCAGCAGTGCCCCTCCTCTGAGATCTGGGCCCTGGGCCCATGGGCCCTCCTCCAAGCTTCCATGATTCAACACGCCCAACTTCTTCCCTTTGTTTTCCCCTTTCTAGTGGTACTAGCTGCTTCCTGCGGTTGCTCCCTCCCTTAAGGTTAGAATTTTGCCTGTTCGGTTCTCAATACCAGTTAACACTTTTTAATATTAAATTCTTTCTGTTCAAATAATTTGTTTGATTTCTTTCTCTTGAATGGGCCCTGAGGGCTCCAGGAAACACTGAACTTGTGGTACCTAAGAAGTGAAAGAGAAGTAGTAATAAAAATATTTGAGGCAGTAAATTGGAAGCTTAGGAGGTTTGTGTGCTTGAATGAGTAACTTAGAGTGGAAGAGTGTGAGCGTGATGACCAGCTGGAGGCTGCTTTGGTCAGCGGATGGCTGAGCTGGAGTGGGGGGTCAGGTTACTGGACATGAGGGAGTCCCAGGCCTGAGATGCATGGCATGGCCAGTGAAACCAGCCCAGATGACGACGGGGCTGAGGTGGAGAGGAGAAATGTGTGCCAAGAATTAAATAAATAACCAGGCAAAGTCTAGAATGTCATCCGATGAAAGGGATATGCAAAGAATAGGTGGTCAGAGTTGAATGACCTGAACTTCAGAAGAATAGTTTGTCTTTTAATGACATGATCTTACAAAATTTTCCTGAGAGGTGTGCAAAAATGTGAATAAATAAAAAATATACACCAGAGGCTGGCCCCGTGGCCAAGTGGTTCAGTTCACGTGCTCTGCTATGGTGGTCCAGGCTTTCGCCGATTCGAGTCCTGGGGATGGACATGGCACCGCTCATCAGGCCATGCTGAGGCAGCATCCCACATGCCACAACTAGAAGGACCCACAACTAAAAATACATGACTATGTACCAGGGGGCTTTGGGGAGAAAAAGGAAAAATAAATCTTTAAATATATATATACACCAATATATATATATACACCAAAATCCTGAATGGAAAGTCTCAATCATCTCCGATCTTAATCCCAATAGGACTTTCTAGACCTTGATGATAAGTTCCTAATTCTCACCTGTACGAATATTATGTCAGAAACACAGAGTAGAATTTTGAGGGGGGAATGGAGGGGAAGGAGCTTTGAATAGATACTACTATGTATTATACAACAGTAAACCGGTGACATAGGAGTACACAGATCAATGGAACAGACTGGAGAGTCTGGAATTAGATCAAAGAAAATGACATGGAAGTTTAGAATATGATAAAAGTGGCATTTCACGTTTGTGGGGAGAATAATTTGGAGATAATTGCTTAACCATTTGGAAAAAACTATTGAACTTACATAGGCGAATACATAAAGGAAGCAAATGTTCGTAAGTTACAAAAGCAGGGTTAGTAATCAGTGGAAACTGACTCAGTCTTGCTGCTTGAGCCTGATATTTTTTTACCCTGCGTGGGTCTTTGGCTACTGGTATACTGTCCAAAGGCAGTCCCTTTTGTCAAGACTCTTAAGGTTGCAAGTGATGGAAAACTAAACTCAAACTGGCTTAAGACAAAGAGGGAAGTTGACATATGCCACCTAAAAGCCCAAAGACATGTTGGGATATGGCTCATCAAGAGTCTGAAATTGTGTCGTTAGACCTGTTTCATATTCTTTCCAGTCTCTGACTTCCACTCTGTTGGCTTCATTCTCAGGTTCTACCACCTAATGGCGAGATGGAGGCCAGCGTTTCTGAAGCCGACTCCTCCTAGGCTGAAGGGTAGCGGAAAGGAGGGCAAATTCTCTTCCAGCAGCAGCAGCAAAAGTCGTGCTGACTCACACGGGCTCCGGCTGGGTCACATGCCCATTCCTGAACCACTGTTACCAGGAGAATACGGAGTTTCTGTTGGCCAGGTCCAGGCCATGTGTCCTTCCCAGGATCCAAGGGTAGAGCATTAACTCCATTGAAATCACGAGTACCAAGAATCAGTAGAAGGGTCGTTCTCCAGTGGAACTCCGGGAGCTATTCCTCCAAGAAGGAGAACCTAGTAGACAGCTTAAAAATAGTAGTAATAATAACAGCAGATGTCTCCTAGATAAACTGATATGGTTGGGATTCTCCTTGTATTTGTGTTTTACAGCGGTCCCCCTTTATCCACGGTTTTGCTTTCCATGGTTTCAGTTATCTACAGTCAACCATGGTCTGAAAATATTAAATGCGAAATTCCAGAAATAAACAATTCATAAGTTTTAAATTGCGCCACTCTGAGTAGCATGATGAAATCTCATACCTGGACACTCCAACCCGCCCGGGATGTGAACCACCCCTTTGTCTAGCAGATCCGTGCTGTATACGCTACCCGCCTGTTAGTCACTCAGTAGCCATTTCAGTTATCAGATCCACTGTGTGGTATCACAGTGCTAGTGTTCAAGTAACCCTTATTTTACTTAATAATGGCCCCAAAGTGCAACAGTAGTGATGCTGGCAATTCAGATATGCCAAAAAGAAGCTGTAAAGTGCTTCTTTTAAGTGAAAAGTTGAAAGTTCTTGACTTAAGGAAAGAAAAAAAATCATACGGTACAGTTGCTAAGATTTACGGTAAGAATGAATCTTCTATGCCTGAAATTATGAATAAGGAAATAGAAATTCATTCTAGTTTTGCTGTTGCACCTCAAATATGCATGAATAGGAAGAAACAGAGTATATGTACAGTTTGGTACTATCCATGATTTCAGGCATCCACTGGGGGTCTTGGCACATATGCCCTGTGGATAAGGGGAGACTACTGTATTTCCCTGAACTCCTCCCCAGTGTCCTGGGGCTCTGACAACTCTTGCTGTCTGCTCATGCTGAGATGTTCCTAGGATGTGCCTGTCCTTGGCCTTCTGTGACTGGATGGAGTCCGTCTTTATCCAAAAACATCCTCTAAGATGAGCCCCAACTCGTGATCTGTAGGGATAGCCTAGAGAACTTGGGTGTTGTGAATATTAATTATTGTCTGCATCAGCATTCTTTCATTGCGGAAATATGCATCCAACATGTTCTACTTGCAGGAACTGAGCGCATAGAGGAGAACGAGGCAGAAAAGTGGGATTCCTTCAAATGTTACACCGGAACTATGGTTTGTATTGATGTGCATCACCCTTGGTGGCAGCCTTACTGATGCCCAAGCGTAGCCCCATTCTTGGCTTACTGCCTTGTCTCCAGTGGCCCACCAAAGTCCTCGTATCATCATTCCTGAGTCCACACAGGTGTGAGTCATCTCACACCACTGTAGTGAAAGAGTCCAGCACACCTACTGGTACTGTAAACTAATTTGCCCCTGGGGTCTCAGTCTATCCTGCTCATGGGCATTACACTCGAAGCCAAAGATGAGAGAAGAACATGTTGGCCAAATTGAGTAAAAGTCCATCCATCAGCGCTGTGGTGTCAGAGTGGGCAGCCTTCATCCCCTAGATGTTCACGGGGCTCCTGCAGTGACCACAGGATTGTACACAAGGAGGAAGATGGACAGAAGGTGATCCCAGCCTTCCAGGAGCGCGCCCTCTAGGCGGGAAGAAAGGCACGTCCACAAATGGCTGTGTGACAAGGACTCATGCAATAAGAGCATGCATGCAATATATTAACATGGACAGGGAGTTACAGACATGGAAGCACTTTCCAGCTGGTTTGAGGGGTCAGGATGGGAGAAGTATAGCGTTGCTTTTGGTAAGTAGGCCATGTGAACCTGAGCTTGCAGAATGGCTGTGGTGTTTCATAATTTATCCTAAACTACAGCCTCACTCCTCCTTGCTAGTTCTCTATAAACTCTGAGCTTCAGTCCCCAAATATTGAGTGCCTATGTACATTGAAGACACAAAATATTCTCACACCATATCAGTTCTCTGTGGCTGTGTAACAAATTAGTGCAAATACTCAGTGGCTTACACGATGCATTGATTTTCTCACAGTGTCTGTGGGTCAGGAGTTCAGAGCAGCTTTGTTGAGAGGTCCTGATTCAGGGTCTCTCAGAAGGACGCAGTCAAGACGTCAGCTGAGGTCTCTGAAGCTGTGATGGGGACTGGAGAATCTGTTCCCAGCCTCACTTATATGGCTGCTGGCGGGAGACCCCAGTTCCTCGCTGACTATCAGCCAGATATTTCGGATCCTCACCATGTGGACCCCTCCAAAGGGCTTCTTGAGTGTCCCTACAACGTGTCAGGTGGCCATTCCCAGAGCGAGTGATCTGAGAGACAGCGAGGATGAAGCCACAGTGCTTTTATAACCTAGTCTTCAAAGCCACAGACTGTCACTTCCACTCTACTGTATTCATTAGAAGCAAGTTACTAAGTCCAGCTCATACTCAGCGAGAGGGAAAGCAGACTCCACCTCTTGTAGGAAGAAATATCAAAGAATTTGGACACATTGTTAAATCACCCCCAACCCTCCATGCCTTGATCATATGGATCCTGTGCTCGTTCAGGTAGTATGGCGAAGAGGCTAAGAACACAGGCTCTAGAGTCAAAACGCCAGGGTAGAATCTCAGGTCTACCACATACTTTCAGTGGGACTGTCGGCAAATAACTTCACCTCTCGTGCCTCACTCTCTTTATCTGCAAAGTGGGGATGACGTTCACACCCACTTCATATGGTTGTTGTGTGGACTAAATGAGTCAGTACATGTAAATAGCGTATGAGTGACACACGTAATACCCGTCATACATGTAAAGTTCCTAGAACAGTGATGGGCACACAGTGAATGCCCAGTAAATGTTAGCTATTTTTATTATCCATTCCCATCTCCACTTGGCAAACTCCTGTTCTTTCAAGACTGAATTTGAATGCCTCCTCTTTTGTTAAGTTTCTAGGTCTCCTGGGCAAATTTCCTTCCTCCCACTCCAAAGGTCCTCTAGCATTTTGATTATTCCTATAATTGGCACTTTTCGAACGGTGTCATCATGGCTTCATTACGCCTCTGCATCCGCCCCCAAATGGTGTGGCCCAGGAGGATGGATCCAGATGCCCCAGAGACAGGTCCTCTGGGAGGGGAAGGGAGGGGGATGCAGAGCAGCCCGTGGGAGACCCAATTCTGAGACCCAGCGGTGGGGCCATGAGGAATTGGAGGACTGAGATTTGATGGAAAGTGGTTTCCCAACCATGGCAGCCTGGAGGCAACGCCAACTGCTCCCCAGGGCCGCCTGGTGGGAGTTCTTGGAGAGAATGCCACCTTGGGGAGAGAATCCTCTCCACCATGGCTCTGATACCAGAAGTCTGGGCACACATTACATTCAGACACCTCTCGGGGGAACTGTTAGCCGGTTTCACAAAGAAGGAAGTACATTTTTAGGATCATGTGATATTCTGGAAATGATTTTATACAGGAGAAGCACAAGTCAGGAGGAGGGTGCCTTCAAATTTCCTGAGCATCCGGGGACAGTTGTTTCTGCTATGTAAGATATTAGAAGGACCTGAATTCAATCAAAACTGGCGCCTCTTCACCCGGTATGCCACAGGGGAGTGGTGGGGAGAGGAGCTTGCTCTGCCCAAGTGGACCCAGGGTGCTCTCAACAGAATGATCCTGGATGTTGCACCATAGAAGGCGTGCCATCCACCTTCACAACCCACAAAAGTAACAGACTATTATGCTGTTATTTAAAATGACGCTTCAAAGAAGTTTCCCCGCATTGTTCCTATGGCTGTTCCAGGCACAGGCTGTTATCTCTGTGGACTCCACATCTTGGATGTAACAGGCAAGTACATCCCCTCCTTCCCCAGCCTGTAACATTGTAACATTGAAAATGATAGCCTAGATTCTAGAAGGTACATGAAATGGAAATAACTGATGGGAAGGTTCAAGTCATTCTGAACATTTTCAAACGCAGCTTCTCCCCAGTTGAAGGGTGTCCTGAAGACCCCATGGCCATAAGACGGGCCTGTGGGCATCTGTTTTGATTCGCCTATTTGATCTCCATTTAAAAACCATCTCTTCCAAGTCATGTAGCTTGGAGTGGGATGGGGGGTCAGTAATTCCCTCAACATCTATCTGGCTCCAAGAGTGGGCACATGACAGGGGCCTGACCTGGCCAATCAGGGCTTTCAACCATCAGAGCTGGGGCAGATCACAAAGAGTTGATGTGTTTGTTGTGATTGACATTTTCAAGCTCCTGGATCCAGCTACACCTGAAATCTACCCCACTACTGTCTAGATGTCCAAGCTACAAGCCCTTAGAAATTATTTTATTGAATTAAGCCAGTCTTAATTGAATTGGCTTCTCTCCCTTGAAATTCCAAAGAGTCCTGACTCACATGGTAGAGAGGCACAGTCACAATGGCAAATATCAGTCTCCTTTGCCCGCTCGCTCTACGTCAAGCATCTACCTGAACTTTTTGTACTCGAAATTTCTCCTGATAGACAGCTATACTAACAGCTTTCAGCCTGCCTTAAAATTTCATACCTTTTGGAACACATTTTTATAAGTATTTTAATTAGAAGGTGGGAGACAGCAAATTTATACAAATCCTTGAAAAGCCACTTAGCAATATATATTAAGAACCTTAAAAAAATAATCCTTTATACTTTGTCTCAATCCTCTGCCCCACCACCAACAGCTGACTGTCTCTGGCTGATGTACGGTTCCTGCTGACAGTAGTTCCTATGGGCCCATGGCTCCTGATGTACAGAAGCTCTCACTGAAACATGTCTCCTTTTGACCTGTGGCCTCTGCTGACTCATGGCTCGTGCTGACTCATGGTTTCTAGAGATCCAAGGTTCTTTCTGACCCTTTGCTCCTGCTCATCCATGCGTCCTGCTGACTTACATCTTCTGCTGACACATGTCCTTTGCTGAAACATAGCTCCTGCTAAGCCATGCCTTCTGGTCACCATGGCTTCTGGAGGGAAGAGGAAAAGGAGCCAGCCCTTCAGAAGATGCAGGGCTCCAGGAAACTAGACCTCAGTTCGGGGTAGGCCTGGAATGTCAACAAAGATCTGCGGCACTGATTATGGACGCTATCTAGGAGGGCAGTATCCCCCCACACACACTTGCTGCGCCCTTCCCCCTACTGAACCGGCTCCATTGCCCATTGTCAACCCCACGGTATCCGAGAGGGACCGTGAAAATCTTCCCGTCCTCGGCTAGGGGAAATGTAGTCACTTTTTGCAGAAAATCCCTCACTCATCTTTAAGTGTGTTTTCTCTTTGGAGCCCCCAAGAAGCCAGTATGAATGATGATGTTTGAGCACTCTAGAAAAGTTTATCTTCTGTTTTAAAAGAAATAAGCTCCTCTGGGGGAAATACTACCTGAATATGAAATATTAAAAAAGAAAGACAGCAGGAAACACAGACTTATAGGTTTTCAGGCATAGGACATGCCCTTAAACTTTGAACTCCCCATCTTTTGTGTGAGTGTCTTGCACAGCATGCTGCCTGAGAACAATCCAGCCTCTCCTTGACTGCCTCCAGTGAGCATGAGCTTATTCATCCTGGAGTGAGACCATTCCGTTGTTGCCTAGCTGTCATTATGGCAGAGACTCCTCACACGGATCCTGCTATCTTTCTCCCTGTAATTAACTCAGCTGTAGGGACCGACAAGGGGGGACAAAAGGTGAATTTCTCATATCACAATTCTTCAAATATTTAAATTCAAACTATTGAATCAGTCATTTATTCATTCATTATTAGTTTCCAAGAACAAATAATTACCTGGCCCCAAATGTCATTAGTGCCGCGACTGAGAAATGCCACCCTAGCCCAATCTAATAGAGAGAAAGAAATGTTATTGTTCCCAAAGAAGGGATTTACCTGATGTGAAGGATTATTTTTCCTCAAAATATTCTTGAGGATTGAGGGGAGAAAAGCTCAGGCCTCGAAGCATTTTTCTTTCCTCTAAATTTACCAACAAGTATGAAAATGAGGTTCTTGCCAGCCTTCAATCTCATAGTCTTCTAAAAGAGGTTTTCATGACATTGTTCTTCTCCTCCTTGTCTGTATTTGAAAGAATGGTGAGGTGCTCAGTGCTTGCGGCTGTTCTTAGAACAAAGGCAGCTCCTTGCTCAGTGCTTATAATGAGCCTCAAAGGTCCTCTCTGTGTCTCCAAGCTGCCTCCTGTCCTGGCTGATTCCTACCCTGGAGTCACACGTGTGGAAGCACAGCCCGGCAAGTCTGCGGTCTGTACCAGAGAGACGGGGGTTGCGGCTAAGCCTCTGCTTGTGATTCCCAGACACCTGGCAAATTCTACTCACAGAAGAAGCCTTTGCTGTTGCTACTCCTCTTGCTGCTCAATGTGTTGAATGCTAATGATCTGATATGCTTTGCAGTGAATAAGATGACAAGTTAATAGAGATGAGTTTATTTTCCTTTTAAGGGCAAATAAAAACCTGGGAGTAATATTTGCCAGAAAAAGAACTACTAAAGTCCTTAATATATAAAGAACTCTGACAAATCAATAGGAAACCCCAAAGCCTCACTACCTATTAAAAAATCAAAGTAGAACTGTAACATTTTAATCCACAAAATTATCTAAATAAAAAAATTATTGTTGATTTGGGGTTAGGTATATCTGACCTGCTGAGGGGAATGAAAATTAGCACAAATTTCTAAAAAATCCAATCTGCAATAATGTATAAAGAACTCTAAAAATAATTAATACCCTTTTGAGCAATAATTCTCCTTCCAGGAGTTTATCCTGCGGAAGAAATTGGAGACTTATGTACAAGAATGTAATCAAAACATTTATGATTTAAAAAAGTGGGAAGTATCTAAATTATTAAAAATTGTTATATCCCATGGTGGAAAATATGCAATCATTAAAATGGTGTTTTTATTAAAATTTCATAACACAAGAAAATGCTCCCACTCTTACGTGGTAAGTAACAACTATATGAAATATTTCATTTAGTATGTCATTGTGTGGGAGAATGAGCATGGATCAAGATGGGGAAAAAGCATGAGATTAGTAGCAGAGGTTATTTTTGGGGTGGTGGATCATGAGTGATTTTTTGTTATTAACTTTATGATCACTCCAATTCCTGTACAAAAGGCATATACAATTTGGTAATTCAAAAACTGTGAAAGATTTTAAAAATCTGGAGACAACAGGTCTGGAGGGAAGATCACTGAACTTAGGCTCAGACAGCCCCGAGTCTGACTCCAAGCTCAGCTGCTCTCTTAGGGTGGACCTTGACAATCCTGCCTTATCCTCTGGGGACCACGGGCTCAAAATGGGGAAACGGGAACTACCTCCTGCAGCCATCCTGACAGTTAAATGAAATGATAGACCATGAGAGTTGTGTCGAGGCTGCCCGATAATTGTGAAATAATTGAAGAACTGAACTTGGGACATGAGGAGCCAGAATGATGAAACTCCTCTGGGCATGAAAGTGTTCACCCAGCCATGATAGTGTAGGAAATCCTGAGTTGGAATACTGAGTTGGAAACCACTTATTGCTCTGGGGTCTCATGCGAGTTACCTCCTCTCTCTGAGACTCAGTTCCTTCAGCTGTAAAATGGGGAATAGTAAAAGTACCTACTTCACAGTATCATGGAGTCAATAGATAATGCAGGAGTTAGCAAATATAGCTCGTGTGCCAAATGTTTTTGTTAATAAAGTTTTATTGGAACACAGGCATGTACATCTGTTTACTTATTATCTGTGGCTGCTTTTGTGTCTCGAGGGCAGACTTGAGTCGTTACAACTGAGACCATGTAGCCCACAAAAGCTAAAATATTTACTCTCTGGCCCTTTATGGCAGAAGCTTGCTGAGCCCTGAGAATGTATAGAAACAACCTAGAAGAGTGTCTGTCACTCAAAAGATGATCCTGCTATTATTATTAATATCATTATTGCCTGACTCCTCTGCTTAGAAGTAATTCTGAAAAATTACATAGTCCAACCCTGTTTTCATCAGTATTAAACCTAATGAATCCCAGAAGGCAGAGTCATTCTTGCTGACTCACTCTTTAAAAACTGCCAGAGCAACAGTTCCTGAGGAATCCTTCTGCAATCCAGCCCAACACGGATCTATCGTCACCTTTAGGAAAACAGTTTCTCTCCCAGCCTCGCTTTCACTGCTGTTTCTATGCATGTTCTGCTCCCGACCAAGAGAAAGAAGATCTTGGTGTGACCTTTCTGTGCAGCCATGTCTCTTACCATAAGAATAGTGTGTGGTCACATCATAATTTCCCCCCCAAAGGCCATATGTCCCCAATTCTCTGCTATTACTCGGGCAGGCTCTGGTCATAGGCATCTTGGGACTCCAGGAATTCAGCCAGTGTAGACAGGGAGAGAGGCAGGGGTCAAGGAACCTGACCTCACTCTAGGGCTGGCCCAGTCCCAAATGTACAGTGTCTCAATGGGGACGGCAGTTTCAGGCTCGGCTGAGGAAATAGAGTGACCTGAGGAGCCCAATCCAATGGAGAGGGTGAGATCATGGGAGCCCAGGCAGCAGGCAGGACCCAAAGTCAGCACAGGCAGATGGCAATGGCATTGGCTGTGGATCTGTCCATTGAGATCTCAAGTGCCTGCTAGGGAAACTGAGGCAGAGGATGCTTTATGTGGATTGGGCCGATGTGGTGAAAGTAGCAGCAGTCTGTCTTATGAGCCTGTGAACACCCAGGCTCAGGGTGGGTTATCCAGACACCAAGTCTCAGCCCAGCTCGTTGGCTCAGGATGGGCGCAGAGGTGAGCCCGCAGCTGGGAGGTGTCGGGCTGCTGGAGGAAGCAAGCTGTGGAGGCTCCATCCCACACATGCTAGCCTTTTCCCTTGGTCTCTCTCACCTGCAAAACATCAGCCACCCGTGAGTCTTGGTTGAAATTTCTCCACATAAATTATAGAGCTCACGGTGGGATTTTGATCCTGGTGAAATCCACGCAGAATTCCACTCTCTCCTGAAATGCCTGGTAATTCATCGAGCATTTGGGTCTAGAGTGGGGCCTGAAAATTTGTATTTCTAACAAGTTCCCCGCTGATGTTAGTGCTGCTGGTCCAGGGATGGTGCTTGGGGAAACTCTCGGTATAGGAACAACTCGTGTGTAAAACAGAGGTATGGACCTTAAAGCATGACCTCCATCTCCATTTCATCCAGATCAGAACCCTGAAGAGATGCTATCGATCCATTTTACAGATGAATAGAGTGAAGTACAAAGAGATAAAGTAGGTGGGCTCAAGAAAAAATGCTTGGGAGCAGTCATCCGGCTGGGGAGGGACCGGGGAGGGGAGGGCATGAACCAGGAGCTGCAGAGTCAGGGCCAGCAGAGGCCCTGCAGACACCCTTAGTGAACGGAGTCATTCTGCAGCAGCTTGGAGCACGTCCATTCTGTCTCCAGTTGTCACCACGTGAGAACGGACGCCCAGTATTGCTAGATCTTCTAGATTTTCAAGAGAAGTAAAAAACTCCAATTTTTAAGTGTAAATTAATTCCAAATTTTAAAAAAATACTGTGCAAGCCAGGTGGTATACATCTGCCAGCTAACTTTGGCCCAGGGGCTGCACGTCTCCACCCTACATGTTAATGCTTTTCAATTATTGGTGTGCAAATAGATTTCCTAGAGCCCTTTTTAAAACAACGGATGCTGATGTAACAGGTCTGGGACAGCTCAGGATTTTTAATTTCTAATGAGTTCCTGGATGATGCCCGGGCTCCTGCTCCACGGACTGCACACTGAGTAGCAAAGCTCTGGAACAGAGCTGCTCCCTGTGTGGTCCGTGGACAGGCAGCAGCAGCATCACCTGGGGCTCGTGAACAATGCCTCCTCTCAGGCCCAGCCCTAGAAACACTGACTCCACATTCTGGGGCTGGGGCTTCAGAAGCTGTGTTGTAATGCATCCCGTGGACAATTCTTATGCACAAGTGACTGGGAGAGGCGCTGCCTGGGTCAGCGGGGCTCCACCTTGGTGGGCACTGGAATCACTTGAGGAGCCGTCCAGACACTGAGGTGTGGAGACTCTTTTCATTGGCCTAAATGGGTCTGAGCTCCGGAGTTTTTCAGTCTCCTCGGCCGGTTCTAATATGCAGTGAGGGTTGAAGCCCGTTGCCCTGGAAGTTCACATCAGGTTCTTCTGTGTCATTTGTCCAAATTGGAGAAATAGGAATGTGCTTTTTGAAAACAAAGAGGTGCTTTCAGCTAATACCTGGGAGTGGGGGTTGCATATGCCTGAAGCCACCGTGCCTGCACAGCAGCCCACGTGCCCAGGAGGAAGTGCCGAGAGGCGATTGGGGCAGAAGCCCTAACTCTTTCCCGGTCCCCAGGAAGCCATGACCATTGGTTTCCCTGGCACTTCACAATTCTTCCCACAGCCAAGACCCTGTCGGGAAATGAAGCCAACACCACACTTGGCCACTTGGAGGATGATAACCGGCCAATGCCTGCAGCAGCAAACGGCCACAGTAACTGATCCACAGATAGCCCATCTGGCCAGGCAAAGAGGCCTGGCTTTTAGTTCTCTGCCTGGATGCACACTTATAAAGCAGGTCGCTCTATTTTCTGGTATTATAAGTTAATTCATGTCCAGTTAAATGTGCAAAAGAGCATTATTAATCACAGCAGATAATGACCATCTGACTTCCCCTCCTGAGCGATGTTTGAACTCTCTGGTCTGGACTGTGGTCTCTAAAGACCAGTCAAGCAAGAAATCAGGACTAGTCCAGGGCTTCAGGACACAGAGAAAAGAACTGATATCAGAGTCCCAGAGGATGGTGGATTTGTTTCCAGTGGCAGAGTGCAGAGCGAAGGAACAGAGCAATAGAATCGTCAGGTCCACCAAGCATACAAGGAGAAGGAAGGGGAACTAAAGCAGATAATCAGCAACATAGAGAAAGCCAAACAAAGCTGGTGCGTCCTGGAGGCAGAATTTGGAAAGCATCCCAGAGGACCATAGGATGCAGGTGGATGCAGACGTTTATGGGATGCTTGTGGCTGAGGAGGTGGACTGGAAAGGAGATACCAAGGGTAATAAGCCTGTCTGGACAACATCTCCCATTACTTCCTTCCACACTGGCCAGTTGGTCAACAAATATTCATTGAGCCCTGGCTATGGGCCAGGAATGGGTGGAGTTGGACTGAGCTGCTGCGGTTTCATTGATGACTAGTTTTAACATGAACAAGCGTGTTCTGAAGGTTCATTCAGACATTTTGCAAATATTTGTTGAGTACTTTTGCATTCCGAGTACTGTGTGTAACACTAGGGATACCACAGCAGAGGAAGCATCCTGGACAGCTGCTTCCCTCTTGGAGATTACAGGCTAGCGGTGGAGGCAGATCATAAACAGGCAAGAGAACAACACCAATAAAGATACTTCACTGCTGTGGAGACAAGTGATAGGTACTAACAAGAAAACTTTTCTTAAAGAAAAC
The DNA here is from genome assembly GCF_021613505.1 of Equus quagga. Classification (NCBI taxonomy): domain Eukaryota; kingdom Metazoa; phylum Chordata; class Mammalia; order Perissodactyla; family Equidae; genus Equus; species Equus quagga. The sequence continues at coordinate 19,688,073 of NC_060273.1, read as the reverse complement.
TTTTCCTTTAGGTGTGTGGAGACATTTCCCAGAAGAAGTGACATCTGAGTTGCTATCTGAAGGGCGAAGAGGGGTTAAGTTAGCCAAAGCCGTTCTGAGCCCCTGGCAGAGGGCACAGAGTGTACAAAGGCCTGGAGGCAGGAAGGGTCCTGACGTTTTCAAGAAATGGAAAGGAGGCTGGTACGGCTGGAACCTAGTGAACAAGGAGAAGGAGCCAGCTCTTGCCAAGCCTAGTGTGTGATGCAAGGGACTTCGGCTTTGATCCGAGAGGAAGGAGATGCCATTTAAAGCTTTAAGGAATCAGGACAGCCTGATGAGTGAGGCTGGACAAATGCTTCAGGTTGTCAGACTGCGATGATGCCCCAGTCACCCCTGATAAATGGAGTTTTGCCTGAACTCTAATTCCCACCAGATCAGGAGTTCTCAAGATGTGCAGGTGATGGAAGCTGTCATTTCCCAGCAGCACCCCTAGCCGGCAGCTAAATTCATATTTCTTAGATATGATCCCAAATGTTTGTAGGGCCTGTGTACCTTCTGATCTTCCTGCCCAAGAGATACAGCTCAAGTGACACTGCTGGGTTGACCTGAGCTCCTGGTTTGACGGTGGCATAGTCAGCTACTGTGTGCAGAAGGGATCAGAGGCTCCAGAGCAAATGCACGGCGGTGTGCTCTCTGTATTCATATGTTACAGTGGTTAAAGTGACCCAAGATCTCCTTAGTGTGCTCTCTTTATATACATATGTGTACTAGAGTGATTGTATTGGATCCATCATCTCATGATGATCTCTCTCTAAATAGCCATGCGTCACATAATGATGGGGATATGTGCTGAGAAATGCATCATTAGGTGATTTCATCATTACGAGAACATCATAGAGTGCACTTGCACAAACTTAGATTGCATAGGCTACTACACATCCAGGCTACATGGTACTAATCTTAGGGGAACACCGTGGCATATGCAGTCAATTGTTGACTGAAATGTCGTTATGCTGCACATGACTGTATTTGTCTACTAGAATGGTTGAGTTGTATCCTTAGTGTGCTCTTTCAGATAGATATTGATATAGATAATACTTATATAAATATAATGTAAATTACATTTCTATAATGTTTTATGTATTTTATATATATCTGTCTACTAAAATGGTTGAATTGAATCTAGGATGTCCTTAGTGTGTGTTCTCTACATATTTGTATACTAGAGTGGTTGAACTGTATGCAACTTCTATTTGTGTGTTCTTTGTATGCATTTGTCTACTAGAATAATGGAATTGGATCCAGCATCTCCCTCAACACATACCACAACTTGGGTTCCCATAGAAATCTGATTCTTTATGGTTGTGTTGATGGATCTGGGAAGGCTGAAGGATGGGTAGGTTCTAATGGGGAGAGACATCTGGAGAGCGAAAACCACAGGGTTGATGACATCCATCATTTACAAGTTTATTCCATGGCTGGAATATTAGCCTCATAATGACAACAGTCACAATATCTGGTAGTCAGCCTACTTATTGGGGCTTACAGCAACCTAGCCCAAACGCAGGAGGCCTTCTTAGCATCCTTTCTTGAAAAAGGCCTTGACAAGACTCCATTCTCATTATTAAGCAGAGTAATTAAATTGCTGTGTTTAAAGAGGTTTCTGTGAAAACTTGGATGAGCTGTTGGAGGTTTCCAGACTTAGAGTCCTCCTGGGAAAAATTGGTGCCTATAACCAAGTGAGAGGCATTGTCCTTCACTATTTAAAGCTGGACTGGATAAGCCAAGTTTGGAAAGGGAAAGTCAGACTTTCAGCTGCTAGAATGTAATATTTAGAGACTGGACAACCCTACACTCTTTTTCTAGAGGAGGCTAGTAACCCACACTGTCAAGATGGAAAAATGGGAACTAAACCACTGGCCACTCCTTAATGTGCTCTGCAAGGCTGTTCATGAGCTGCCTCCCTCCATCCCATCTCGTACTAAACCCCACATTCCTGGTTCCTAACCCAGAGGCTTGCTGTGAGAGAGTATACGTAACGTCCTTCAAGTATTACCTGCCATGCAAAAGTGCTATAAGTGCTGGCAATTATTTCATGTCATTATCTCATTTAATCCTCATGATTTAAAGGTGGAAAGTACACTGTCCCCATTCTACAAATGAGGATACCTAGGTTCAGAAAGACCAAGAGTCCCCAGGTCCAACTCACCAAGCTGCCCCAACCCACCACAGCAATGCCACCCCTCCCCTTTTCTCTAGATTAGATTCTTTGAACCCCAAGGCCATGCTACATAAAAACCAAGTTTTCTGTAGGGATTGAACACGCCAAATTGGACTTTAGACTCCTTCCTCTGCCGGTCTCTTCACTCTCTTTCCATCCACCTGGCATTCCCAATGGACCTTCGCAACACAAAGTCACAGCAGAGTTAAACCCAAGAAGGAGCTGAGCAGACCTCACTGGTGCCCAAATCAAGGGAGGTCATGTACTGTATACCCTGGCATCTAGCAGGGAGAGTAAAGGATAAAGTCCCTGCCCTCTTGGCAGTTAGCCTCTACTGGGCGAGACAGGTAAACAAGTGCATATGTAATACAGCAGGTAATAACTGCGACAAAGAAAGTTCAAGCAGGATAAAAGATAGAGAGCCCCATAAAATTCTTCAACTTCCCTTAAACCCTTGCTCTTTGTCTTAAAGCAACCATTTTTCGTGACCTGCCATCTGACATACATGGTCTTCCCAAGTGGCCAAGACATTTCAGAGCAGACAAGAGAGTGATACTTACAAGATCAACTCCATGGAACAGATGGCTTAGTTATTTCATGCCAATTAAATCAACCATTCAGCTGTCTGATCCATTGCTCACTGATCAAGCTGCAAAGAGCTTCTTGCACTGGTGCAGCTATCTGATTGAATGTAAAAGACACCATTGGAGACAGACACGAGGGTCACACAGACAACTGAGTAAATATTGAGATAGAACAATTATACGATGGCATCCTGGGGAGGCGAAGGAGCAAGTGGAAATTGTTGGATGAGTGATGGGGGTTAAAAAGCTTTATGTAATTAGGATGATGTTGGGGGGAACGTGTGACAATGCTAATTATTCAATCCATTGAGACAAATGTTACTGTAATGGTATACTTACTTCGTGCCGGACTCTGCTAAGCACTGGAAAGTAGGAGAAGGAAATTCAAAGGCACATAAAATGCCCTCCCTGCCTTAAAGGAGCTCGCAGTCTAGAGTGAGAGGCAGACTCAGAAACAAGAACCTGTAATATAAAGTCCAGTGATCAGCGGACAGCAGTGTGGTGCTGGGAGAGACCTGGACTCCATGTTCATTTTTTTCAACTCTTGATAGGAAATTAAATGGTAACAAGATTGGTTTGGCACATCCTAAATCTCCCTGGGCTGTGATAACACACATGATATAATTTAACGCCAGATTCTCAGACACTCTAAAGTAACAGATATTGGACTGTTGTGTGATTGCCCTGTCGAGGCCACCCAGAAGGCCGTATACTCACACACTTAGGGTGGAGGCAGCTCAGAAGTGTACAGTGCCTCCTATCATCAGTCGTCCTGGGAAGAGCTGAACCCTACAATAGGAATGAGAACATGAGATGACAGGGGAAATTTTACTCTTCCTTCTGTGATTATTGGTACATTTAGGCCAATCACTGAGCTATGAAAATGCCTGAAGTTCTTCCAGTGGTGAGCACAGGCTTCCTCTCTCCTCAGGAAGCGGGAAAGGGGTTGAATCAGAGTTCCTGTGGGAAGATCTGAGCATATGTGAGAGATGGAAGTCACTTTCCCAGCTATATTCCTTTCCATTACCTCAGAGCTCCAGGAAAGCCCTCTTAAAAGCTACAACATATCACAACGTGGTTCTGGTGTTGAAATAGGCAAATAGATCAATGGAGTATAATAGAGAACCCAGAAAAGGCTCATGCAAGTGTGGGGTTTAGTATATTATCAAAGCAGCATTTTCAAAATGGTGGAGAAGGAATGAGTTATTCAACAAACAGTATTTAGCCATTTGGAAAGAAAAGAATTAGATACTTACCTTTCCCCGTACTCAAAAGGTAAATTCTAGATGAATAAAAAAGCTAGATGTACCTGGCAAAGCTATCCTCCAGAAATGAAGACAAGATAAAGATTTTCCCAGACAAACAAAAGCTGAGGGAATTCATCGCTACTAGAGCTGCCTTACAAGTAATTCTGAAAGGAGCTCTTTGAGTTGAAACGAAAGGATGCTAATTAGTTACATGAAAATATGCGATGGAGGTGTTAGCTAACACCATGGTGGTAATCATTTTGCAACATATCTGTATACAAGTGTATCAAATCAACATGTTGTACATCTTAAACTCACCCAGTGTTATATGTCAATCATTCCTCAATAAAGCTGAAAAAATAACCAAAGGATCAATATTCAAATATATCAAGATTTCTCAAAAATCAATAAGATATAAACAGTAAAACTTAATAGAATATTGGGTAGACAATATAAACAGGCAAAGCACACAAAAAGTAAATCTTATTAGTAACCAAGAAAATGTGAAATAAAACAACAAAGATAGTTCATGGGGTTTTTTTCCAATAGAAAAGTAAAGTTTAGGCAATATTAAGTGCGTGTTGACAAGCCTTTCCATACATTGTTGGTAGAAGATCAATCTTGTAAAACTTTTTTAGAAAACAATTCAAAGGTATCTTAATTTTTTTTTAAGAAATGCATCTGACTCTCTATCAGGAAACCTAGGTAGACATCTTAGAGAATTATGTGGGCACAAAGTGGTACATACAAATGGAGATAAACAGACCATCCAGCAGCAGCAGAACAGTTAAATAAGTGATGGACTACCCATGCAATAGAATTTCATGCAGCTGCTAAACAAATGAAGTAGATTTACTTGTGTTTATCTGGGAATATCTTCAATACGTATTGTTAAGTGAAAAATTAAGTTGCAGTAATGTATATAGTATGATGCTATTTCTGTTAAAAGAAAAAAAGTCACACAAATGCAAAGGTAAATAATCTCTGAAAGAATACACAAGCACTAGGTAGATATATAGATGCAAATTTAGATGTAGTTGTATGTAAACACAGGTGCAGGTATAGCTATGGCTAGAGATACAGAGACAGGTAGATATATACATGATATATGGGGAATAATTGGAAGGATGCACATCAAACTGATATCAAGGTCTACCTCAGGGATGGGAATGTGGGCTTGGGGGTAGAAGGATGAGAAGGAGAAGTCTTGCTTTATATTTTGTATATATCTGCATTAAATATACACACATGCACGTGGGTAATTATGATAAGAAAGTATTTAGATACTCTGCAACTAGAAAGAAGAGTGGAAGAGAAGAAGAAAGGAGGAAGGGAGGGAGGGAATGAAGGAAGGAAGGCAAGGACAGAAAAGAAGATGGAACGACCAGATTTGAAGGGATTTGTATGAAAGTGATGAAGTCTTGATTTTATCCTTGAGGTAGGAAGAAATCATTAGAGGCTTGTAAACAAGTAAAGGATATTCTCGAGACCTGTAAGTCACACATGAGATCAAATGATCCTCAGAGTACCTGGAGATAAAAACCATGTGACCCTAACCAGAGAAAAACGAAGTGTAGCTTCCTTGGTTCTTCCACACTTTCCAGTTCACCATGATGTTCAGTTGCATATCTGTTCTTCGGGATCCCTGAAATGTCCTGTTTCCTTACGTGCCTGGTCTATTATATTCTGACCGTATGTAGACATATTCCTCCATCTTCCTCCTCCCTTCCCTTTATTCATAGAGATTGGTTCTATGCTCATTGGCTCAAGGGAGGGAAGCATCTGAGCAGAAAAACCAAAAGTTATCAAATATCTCTTCTTGTCCTGGGTTTCTTTTTCAAAAACCAGTGTCCCAGGGGCTCTCAAGTTTAGCAAAGAAGAGCAAATATTTAACTCAAAACACTTCCGTGGTCTGCGGGCAGGGGGAGGGGGAGAATAAGACTGCATTGCCTAGGGCCCCAAAAGAGGGACCCTCTTCCCTCCTTCTCAGTCACACCTGCAAGAAAGCAGCTAGACTCCCGGGAGGAAATGGCTCTGTGATGGTTAATTTTATGTGTCAACTTGACTGGGCTAAGGGTGCCCAGAGAGCTGGTAACACATTATTTCTGGATGTGTCTGTGAGGGTGTTTCCGGAAGAGATGAGCATTTGAATCAGTAAACTGAGGAAAGAGCAACTGCCCTCACCGATGTGGGTGGGCGTCTTCCAATATGTTTAGGGCCTGAATAGAGCAAAAAGGCAGAAGAAAACTGAATTTGTTCTCTGCTTGAGCTGAGACATCCATCTCCCCCTGCCCTCAGACATCCGTGCTCCTGGTTTTGGGCCTGTGGATTCAGACTGAGACTTTGCACCATTGGCTCCCCTGGTCCTCAGGCTTTCTAGAACTACACTGCTGGCTTCCCTGGGCCTCCAGCTTGCGGTCGGCAGATCATGTTACTTTTTAGCCTCCATAGCCATGTCAGCCAATCCTTCATTATAAATATCTTTCTATATATATCCTGTTGGTTCTGTTTCTCTGGAGAACTCTGACTGATTCAGGCCTCATGGTGTGAATAGGTAGGTGAGACCAGGGGCAACCTCACACTGAGCGTGAAAACAAAGTAGTAAAGAGCCCTGAATTCAAACGGCCATGTGGGCAGACATGATGGACATCTCAGCAACACTCTCTGAAGACCAGAAACTGAAAGCCAAAAATCCATCCCAATGATACCTTCATGCAGTATACATCAAAACCATCCCCCGGGAGAGGGGGCATTACAAGAAGAATTGGAGTTAATTAAGTTTTCTGACGCCATTGGAGGATGAGAGATTAATTGTTTTGGAAAACAAAGCAAGATATTTCTTGCATTTTCAAGTTTTTAGGCTGGTATCTGTACCCACTGCACTTAAAATAACTATTCTCTTTACTTGAGGCGGCTCAAGTGGGTCTCTGGTCCTGACAAGCCATGCTTGATGAAGATAGTCCATATGGAAAGTAACTCAGTCATAGCCAAGCACACCTATATCAATATTCTCTTCTTATCTCTCTGGCTCATTAGGTGCTTATGGCAAAGTTATAGAAAGGCAGGTTCCTTGATGGTACAGGTTAGTTAACTTCAGTGTGTTTTACATCACCAAGACCAAGTGTAAGCCAATTTTCTCCCAAGAACGCATCTTGAAGGTAGTGCAGACTGGGCAGCCAATGTCCACTGAGTCCCCGTCTTCCCCCTCCCAGTTATCCCCAGTGACTTATCCCCCTGGCCGTTCAAGGCCATGGCTGGACTCCAGGTGAGTGCTGGGATGGGAGCTCTGACTTAGCCCGCTGTCAGGTGAGATGGGCTGTGATTTAACTCTCACGTTATAGGTTGTAAAAGAATCAGTTGTGTGACCACAACTCTTCCACCCAATTGACTTTGAGCTCTACCTTCTCTCAGTACTTTCACTGCTGAGCCCTCTCATCTTCCGTGGTACGAACGCCTCCCCAAACAGCATCCTCACACCTCTTGGATATCACAACATTGGATTACTCTGTTAGCCACAAGAAAATCAGCCACAGAGCTAGATGCATTTTTCTGCCCCTATGACTAAGGTCCTGGAATGTCTTGCCCCCAGCCTTCTCCGTTTTTAATATCCAACTGCTTGGGAAGTAACTTCAAGTACCGGTCTAGTGAAAAGTCCTATGGTTTGAGATCCTCTTCCTTTATCTTTTTTTGACTGGTTTTGGTTTAAAATGAATCCTGAAAAAATACATGGCCCGGATTGAAAAAGAAAGGAAAATCTCCATTCTTTGTTCAGTGTAATTTCTCCCAAGCCATGGTGACAGTGACAAGTAGGCGATAGGGTTCCTTGCTGGCTCCTGGGATGCTCCCTACAGTTGAAGCTTCCTCTGGACCAAATAGAGAGGCTTGGAGCACTAGCTCTCTCAGGTCTCTTGGACTGGCAGCTTGGGAACTCTCAGGACTTTGCAGTGATCAACCTCAGAGGGCACCCTCCAAGCCTGATTCTCTTCAGCAAGTTAAACCAAATGTATTCAGTAGCGGACTTGACAGAATATACTGGCCTGAATTACTGTGAACAAATTACCCGAGGCTGTTGTACACTCCATCATCTATCCACGCCATACTCAGGAACTCGATTTTGTGTTGGGAGATAGTGAGGGCATGACTTTGCATAACAAAGGCAGAGCAGGGTGCAGCATGCTGTGTCTCAGCCGCTACCTTCGGTGAATCATTCATTAGCAGGGTTGGTGCATCTGAGAGTGAGAAACACTGAACCTGATTAGAAGGAGAATTTATCACTCTGCCTGGAAGAGTAAACAAAACAGAGGAGCTGTCCATCACAGTGGGATCTGGCACCACCTTGGCAGCCAACATCTGCTCCACTGGCTGAGCATTCACCTCAGAAAGAGAAGAGCAAGCAGACAGCTTCTAGAAAAACTCTGGGTCTGGCTGGGTCTGGGGTCATAGGACAATTTCCCCAAAAGACCAGGAGTGTCTAGGGGCCTGTAGGTTCCAGAACAACAAGGTCATCTTAGGAAAGTGGTCTTCATTCCATTGACAACAGGTCTTGTCATATGGCTTACTCTGGCCGGTGAAATGCAAGCAGAAGCGTCACTTCCAAATGGAAGCTTCAAGAGACAGTATGTGGTTTACCATGTTTCTTATCCCTTTGCCATGAGAACTGTAGCGACCCCAATAAAGGCTGCTCTGTTAGCCTGACTCCTGCAGCATTGCAGAGCTGAAGCTGAGCAATGATGGACGTATAATACAAGTGAGAAACAAACATTTGTTGTCGTAAGTCACTGAGATTTGGGGTCATTTAATATTGTAGCTTCCTCTAGTCTAGCCTGACTGAAAACATATCCATCCATCTCCTCCACACTCATCTACTTTGGGTTTCATTCTGTTATAAATGGCACCAAAGCAGGGCTGCTGGTGCCACATTGTTTTGTAGGTTTCGTTGAAACATTTCTGCCAGCTTTCAGGTACAGGTGTCCCTACCCAGACCCTAGTAATTAGTCCACAAGGCTAGATAGCAGCAAAATCTGATAGTAACCGTCATGCTGGATCCCCAAGCAAGCCTTAACTACAGTCACGATGCCTAGATCCTGAGTCAAGTTTATCATACTTGACTTCTCTTTCTAACGATTGGATCACTTCCTGGCAAGCTTCTCGGTTTTTCATAAATAATTTTCTGAAACCTAGGCTAAACAGATCACTGACCACCTCAGATATGTGTGAATCTCCATTAAAGGGGATAGTTAAAATATCTAACGGCTGGCATGGAGTATACTGATACAGTGCTATACTCAGAAAGTCCAAGCCTAGCTAAATTTTATACTACATCTTTGCCAACATTTTCTTCATAGAGTTTTATGTTTTAACTTTTCCCATTTGATTCCTTGATCTATCTTGGATTTATTTTGGTGCACAGTCTTAAATAGGAATTCAAACTTTGTTCCCAAATAGCTCACCATTTGCCTCGGGGGGCACTTATTGAATAATCTACCATCTTTTTACTTACTTAAAATGTTAACATCTTTGAGCAGCAAATACTTATTTTTATTTATATATATTTCTATGCTTCCTGTTCTGTTCCAAAAATCTTTTGGTCACTATATGCATGACACAGTTTCAGTAGTGTATGCCTTCATAATATGTTTTAACACCTAAAGTGGATCACGTTATATTTCTTTTTCAAAATATTCTTGGCTATAATCCTATATCTTATAAATGAGCTTTTAAATTATTTTATCATCCTCCTACCTTCTGAAAACTATTTTGGTATTTGTATTGGGCTATCCCTAAACTTCAGATTAATTTCAGGAAATTACACAGAAATCTTTATGAAATTCCATCTTTCTATCCACGGACTCGACAGGTCTCTTCACTGTTTGACTCTGTTTATTTTAATTCTTCCTTTATGTCCTCCTGCCAAGTTTATATTTTTCTTCATAAGAATTCCATTCTTATTTGTTACGTTTATTCCTGGACACTTTATTTGTAGATCATTATATGAATGGCATGTTTTTAATCCATTCAATTTTCCCACTGTTTTTTTTCAAGCATTTACAAAAGTAGTTAAGTTTTTAATATTTCTCTTGTGTTTGGCCACATTCTTGAACTTTCATATTAATCCTAATAATTATTAAGTAGATCTTCATGCGTTTTCAAGATAGACTCTCCTATTACTTCAAAATAATAATTTGGTCTCTGCTTTCCCAATATATATACTGATAATTTGCCCTTTCTTATTTTATTATGTTGGCAAGAAGCTCTAGAACAATGTACAGTATGTTTTGCTGTAACTGAATTATTTTGTTTTAAACACGTTGTACATTTCAAAAATACATTGCAAACATAAATTCCATTGGGAAAAATAATTATGGAGCTAGAGAGTTTTAGATTTACGATAACATTTTTTGTCCTGCAGAGATTTAAAGAATAAGGATTTGAGTGTATTTTTGTTATTACAAGCTAAAAATGCCAAATCAAAATTGAGAAGAACAGACGTAAGTACTTCCTTATTTATTGTCCATTCTGCTCAGCTTGGGCTCCTCTCTCATCCATGCCCTTGGGTTTGAAGTTTTGATTGACGTGTAACGACCAAACATAAACAAAATAATGCGGCATATAAAGCATGACCAACCTCTAAAGCCAAGCAATTGCGTGTCTCTGGTCTGCACAAGAGCTTTTTTCCCTGTGAGTTTGCAGGAAATTGAGATTCTGCTATAACTCTACTGGACCGCGTGGTACAAAGTCTGTTCCCTTATTAATGAATCATATATATCTAATTCTTGTTTTGAAAACTCATTCTGTTGTGGAAATGCTTGTAACGGTGATAATTGCTGCCATTCTTGTCTCTGAATGCAGTGGGATAGCCTCCACTGGCTTACTTTGCGCTGTTGAGTACCATCTTGGTAATATCTGTTTTAACATGATGACTGTCTAACAGCATCAGGTATGGGTTCTCCTTTCTTCTCTCTAAAAGCTGCAAAGATACTGAAGATGAAGATTTATAGCAAAAAAAGAAAACTGACAAAATTTCTTATGCCCAAATCTGGGGAGAATTTAATTCAACTATAGAGTAAATAGATCTGGATTAATAAAAAATAAGACTTGTTTGGGATTCTGTTTCTGTTGATTCATGAAAATATGAACATTAGAAAGGGTAAAATGACTTTTCATCAGTCCAGTGTTTCCTTTGGTTCAGAGACGTGCGGGCCGTAACAATCAGAGAACTGCTCAGCCATGCTTCAAGGACTGCTTGACACATGTCCACGTTCAGACAGAGAAGGTAAATCCAAGCAGAGAATTGAAGTGGATTGAACTTGTGGAGGTGTCGTCTCCATGAGAAAAGCACCAGGGGTGAAGATAGTAAGAATCTGGTAGCAACACTTGACGGTGATCACTGTTTTACATGCAGAATTTCAGTTCAGGGATGTGTGGAACCTGGCAGTGGAGACAAGAAGATGTCACCTCAGAGGACAGGGGTTCATGAGGAAGGAGCTGATAGAAACTGAGGATCTACTGGAGCTCTGCACACTACCCTTTAGTTGGAGGTTTGAGAAGGTCTCGTCAGCTCCAACCCACCATTATCTCCCTCCTGAACCTTTGCAATAGCTCCCTAATGGTCTCCCTGCTTATCCCGTTGCCTGCTTCCCCATAGTCTACTTTTCACACAGCAGCCACAGAGATTCCTTTAGAACATTAAGTCAGATCATGTCGTTCTGCTCAAAATGCTCCAGCTGATTCCCATCTCACTCAGATATAAAATTCAAACCCCTTACTATTGTCTCAAAGCCACGGTGGCTCAGTCTAACCTCTACCTACCTATGTGTCTGAGCTCCTATCTTCACCACTCTCGCCTCACTCACTCTGCTTGAGCCAGACAGGCCTCTTGCTCTTCTTCAAACACTCTAAACAAGCACCTTTCTAGTTCAAGTCATTTGTACTTACAATTCCTTCTTCCCCAAGATGGCTGCCAGGGTTGTTTCCTCAGTTCCTTTGGGTTTCTTGCAAATGCTGACTTATTTTAGAAGAGTTCTTTGACCCCTCCTCTACTCTTTATTCCTTCAGTCTGCTTTGTTCTTCTTCCATAACACTTATGACACATAGTCTGTCATATTTGTTAGTTTTCCTCCCCCACTAGGATATAAGTTCCATATGAGTAGGAACTTGGTCTCTTTTGTTTACTGATATATCTGCAGTGTCTAGAACACTATCTGGCACAGAGTAAGCACTCAATAAGTATTTGTTGGATGGATGGATGGATGGATGGATGGATAGGGGGATGGATGGATGAATGGATGAATGAATAGTTGGATGGGATTTAGAAACCATAAGAGTAAACAGAAAAAAGAGTTTTCATGTGGTATTTTTGTGAACTCCTGAGCCTGGAAAGATTTCTTCTTTTTCAAGAAAGAGAACATGAGGAACATATTTAAAAAGCTACCAACCTAAGGAACTGCTTTTGTAGGTAACCATTTTCATACAAACTTTATGCTCCCAGAATTCTTTCTTTATCCTTAAATTTTAAAAGTTGTACATATAAAGACAGCTCAGAGCTCATTTCTTTCTGTTAAATTTGCCCACACCTAGCTGAATCCTGTACATCAGTAGATTTGGTTCTTTCTTCAGTTCACGATGCTATATTCAATTTTGTCTTTGATTTATTCCTCTTTCTCCCAATGACCAATTCTCTATATCATGAATCTCCATTCTCTGGCCTCTAGACTTAAGTTCTAACATTCTCTCTCCTTGTTTTCTTTTTCTTGTATTCTGCATTATAGAGCTTTTCAAGTTTACGAGTCATATACCACTGATTTAATTTTCTAATGTAATTTAACATTCTTCCCCTGCCATTATTCGTTTCCTTATCTTTTCCCTTTCTCTCAGGCCACAACTTTTCATCATAGACTGCTGTGATATCATCCTATCTTTCTACTTTCACTTCATAGAGAACAGACAATACACGCTATCTAAAATGTACTTCTATTCTTTTCTAAGAGACCTTCTTTTGAATTCTTTGTTTCCTTGCCTCTTTCATGTTGAAATATCTTTCCATGGGACTCAAGTTGTTTCTGTTTCCGTCTTTTTATTTTTTAGCTTTGGTTGAAGTTGCTTCTATCCTTGCTCAATATTTGTGAAAGACAGTATGAGGGACCTCCTTAAGTCCGCTACTGTCCACCTGGATGCTTCTACGTTACCATGATTTTTTCATTATCAGTTACAGGATCTAAGAGACTGTACGGATTGGATTGGGTTCGACAGGAATCCAGGCGCTATACAAGGTCTCTGTCTTGTTTTTCCTTTGTGTTTGGTCAAGCTACTGAGCTGGGCACAAGTTTTTTTTATTTTATATTCCATGAATGTAATTCAACATAATACAATTCATAGAATTCTTAATCTCTGCTTCAAGTAGGCACTATGACTCTACTGATCTTCCCAGTGATACCATCCACTCTATCAGAGAAAAACATACTATGTCACGAAAAAGAGTTGTTGCTTTCCAGCTTCCTGTTGGATGTTAGCATCTTCAACCATGGAAGCAGCTGCTTCTTGACGCATGAATGAAATTCACACGTGGTACTTCCCCTGTGTACCCTGACATACCCTTCCCTCTAGATATCACCCCTTCATGTTTGAAGAGCAAGGCAATGCTCTTCTAACTTTACACATCTCTTGTTGTAGCCTTTGCTGCCTTCTGATATTAGCCAGGGTTCTCCAAGAAACAGAACCAATAGGATATATACATAGATATATGAGGAGATTTATTATGGGAATTGGCTCACGCAATTATGAAGGTTGAAAACTTCCATTATATACCATCTGCAGGTTGGAGAATCAGGAAAGCTGGTGGTGTAATTCAGTCATAGTCCTAAGGCCTGAGAAAGGGGGCTGCTGGTGTATGTCCCAGAGCCTGAAATCCCAACAGCCAAGAGCTACAATGGCCAAGGGCAGGAGAAGATGGATGTCCTAGCTCAAGAAAGAATTTTCCCTTCCTCCACCTTTTTTCTCTCTTTAAGCTCTCAATGGATTGGATGATACCCACTCACATTGGTGAGGGTAGATCTTCTTTACTCAGTCTACTGATCCAAATGTTATCCTCTTCCAGAGACACCCAGAAATAATGCTTTACCAGCTATCTGGGCATCATTTAGCTCAGTCAAGTTGACACATAAATTAACCATCACACTTCCTTTAATCTACTCCTAGTTTCTCTAACTCTAAGAGAAATTTCTTGAAGTTGTAGCACATGTATGCAATCTTCCTTACTTTCCCCTACAGATCTCTTTGTATAGTCCTTGGGTCATTTTAGGCAGGACCTTAGAAATTAAGAGAAGAGGGCAGAGAGGAGTTGGACCATTGCTTTTGAATCTCCATAATGCCATGCCTGTGACCTAGTAGAAAATCAATAAACTTCCATTGGATACACAGACAGGTGGATGCAGAAGACCAAGACATTGGGTGATTTTCCCAAGTCCTCACAGATCTGTGATTCTAATCCCTTTTTATAAAGTTCTTGTTCAGATTCTATGCATGCTTCAAAGCCTGGATTAAACACCCTTTTTTTTTTTTCTGTAAAGCTTTTTCTGTTCCTCTAAGTCTAAAGTAGTTTTTCCCACACTGAGCTCCCAAAGTACTTTTCTCAGTGTTTCTCTTACTACTTCGATCTTTATATTATAGTTATTTATGGATTTGTCTTATTTTACCTATACTTCAACAAGATAAAAATGCTTTCTCTTTAGAGAGAGCAGACTTTGATACCCTCTAGCATCTTTATAGGGTTGAAGACTAAAAAAGGAGAGGCAAGTTTGAATTCAGTCAGCCCACAGTACTACTTTCGACCATTCCTACGCATGTCCTGGAAATCCCAGCCATCCCGTGAGCAAGAGAACATATCTGAACTGTTCTAATTCAAGGGTTGGCAAGCTTCTTCTATAAAAGGTCAGATAGTAAATATTTTAGGCTTTGTGGGCCTTAGAGTCTCTCACAACTACTCAAGTCTGCTGCTGTAGCATGAAAACAGCCACAGACAATCTGTAAATGAATGAATGTGGCTGTATTCTAATAAAACTTTATTGACAAAAACAGGCAGTGGCCCTCAGACCATAGTTTGCCAATCCCTATTCTAGATCATGGACTTCTCTACCAGGAAAATGGAAAATAGGCAGGATTCTCTGTTCAGCTGTGGACCTACCCTTGACAGGCCAGCTGAACACTGTGCAAGGAGCAGAGGTCTTCCCTACAACCACTCAGTGCCACATCTGTGTTTGAGTAGCAGTCTTCTTCAGCTAATAGCAGAGTAGAGTTTATTGAAAGTCTACTGGTAACATTGAAAGAAAGTTTGCACATCCAATCAGATGCCACCAAATTTTGTGGGAGAAATGACCTATTTCTCAATAAGTCAGTATGGAAACCTGTCATAAAACAATCTTTAAAAAGTTCAATAGCGAGCACCACTTTCTGCAATGTTTTAAGGAGGTCCCATCTGTGATTTTTCCCTAGTAAACCTAGGCTCCAGCTAAGACAGCTGTTTGCAGAATCTTATGGCAGCCAGCTCTGCAAACTGACCTACTTCTTCCAAACTCAGCTTTGCAAATTGCATGGTTCAAACAAACCCCGTGTGTGACAAGTTTCTTTTTCAGATACTGCAACCTGGCTGCTATTTCATTATTGCCAACTTTGAAATTCGCCTTGATGATTTCCTAGGTTTTATAGAAACTCTTCAAGAAAAAAGAGGCAATCAATATAAAATGGCCACGTGCTGAACACAAGTGAGTTTTTTTCTGGATTCCCATCATATCCTCCCAGTCTATGTCTTCTTTTAGGGCCAGATTCATGTCTTATTCATTTATCTTGGTGTCACCCACCAATCCCAGCACAGCGTCTTTCAGGTAGTAGCTGCCCGTTAAATGTTAGTTCAATGTGTGGAGGATGAAAAGCAATAAGGAGGACAGGTAGGGAATGCACGGGCAGGGGAGAAGAATACTTTCCTCTGCTTGTTTCTTGGGTAGCTTAGCTCCATTCACTCATTCACTGATAAATATTTATTGGGCACCTTCTCTGTGCCAAGTACTCATAGACCCACTGGACACCCCCAAACACTACCAGGTGCACAGAATCTGCTGGGTGAATACTGGAAATGATTTCTTAGCAGCCTTATGTGGGGCTTGATTCTTAAGCTAAAAGTGAACATCTGAATTCTGAATATGACCCTTACTTGTATCCATGACTTTGTCACTAATAAAAATCACACATCTTTTCATATCATTTTACTGTTGTTGCAGATATACAAAAATATTATTTATGCTTTTCCTCATTTTGAAATTAAAGTAGTTGGTAGACCCACTGCTGGATCTTTTTTATTTAATGTGTTAATTAAAAGCACATATATGACCGTATTACAGACTTGGGGGTTTTTATGTATCTTGATAGCAGTATTTCAATATAATTAGTTTCCTTCATATATTTTACTTCGTGCATTTAATAACATTATTTTGAGAAGAAGTCTACAGGTTTCATCAAACTCCTAAAGGGGCCCATGACACAAAAAATGATTAAGAATCTCTGCTTTAGAATCATATAACATTTGAGCTTAAGAATCTCAAAGCACCGAACGTGAAAGGACCCACTAATCCTCATTAGATCTGCATGGAATAGAGAATGGTCAATAATTATTATTACTATTAGTTTCTTTTCCAGCTTTATTGGGATATAACTGACAGATAAAAATTGTATATACATATTTAAGATGTACATCTTGATGTTTTGATATATAATGATTACCACAATCAAGCTAATTAACATATCCATCACCTCAAACAGGTACCATTTTCTCTCTCTCTCTTTTTTTTTTTGTGGTGAGAACACTTAAGATCTACCCTTTTTGCAAACTTCAAATAAACAATACAGTAGTGTTACCTATAGTCATATTGCTGTACATTAAATGGGGAGATGTTGCTCAATGGGTACACGGTTTCAGTTATGCAAGATAAATAGGTTCTAGAGATCTATTCCTACTCATTTTGAATATCTTTTGAGCTCTTTGAAATCTTGGATGGTGATCACTAGGAACCAGAATAGATCCACCACCAACAACATGCAATGTAGTCCTGGGTCTCTGGTCTCTACTGCCTCCCTCCGCCAAAGGCAAATCATTTCTTGACACAGCCCTGGACAGGCTGGCAGAGCTTTACCAACATTTTCCCTAATAATAGCCAACACTTAATAAGTTCTAATAAGGTGTAAATACCTTATATACTTAATTATACTTATACAGAATTACAAAGAAGATGCTATCACTGTCCCCATTTTACAGATAAGGAAACGGAGAGCACAGAGAGGATAGGTAATTTATCCAAAGCCCCGTAGTCAGGAATCCCAGGAAGGCTGACCCAAGGGCCGTGCACTTACCCCCTCTGTTGTGCTGCTTTGCCTGGGGCAGGTCCATAATTCCAGCTCCTGGTTTGGTGCAGGGAGACGGGATCGCCACTCCCACCACATGGCTACCATTCAGTCTCCATTTCCTATTGAAATTGTATTCTTGTCCCTTCCCAGGTGTATGGTATGGCCTCTGCTTAATACCATGGGCTTCCCCTGTACTTTTTGGTCCATGGAAGTATTTTGGAGGGGGATTACGGGAGGAGGGATTTTTGCTGTTTATTTTTGCTTATTTGTAGTACATCTATATATATTTTTATATTTTCAAATCATTTCATTGTTTGGACTGGAGGGTGGAGACCTCTGATGTGTTCACTATACTATCTTGCTTAGAAGTCTTCAATCCATTTTGACTCTGTTGCCAGAAAGATGTTTCTATGAAATGGATTTAATGGCTCCCGAATTCCTGCAGAATGAAGTACAAATTCGTTAGCATGACAAACAAACTTGGCTTCATCCAATCTTTCCACTCTGATGAGTGACCATTCCCTTCGCTCACCCCAACTTTCAATTATACGAGGTTATTTGCTCTCTTCTCATAATGTCTGATGAGTTAATACCATGAGTTAATACTCAAGGCCCAGTTAAAAAATCATCTCTTCACTGTAGATTTCCATGAGGCAGATTAATTACCCTTTATCTGTGTTTCTAAGCACTTTAAGCAGTAGTCTATTACAGCATTTAATCACACCATATCCTACATTCAATGTCTTTCTTGTCTATCTGACCTTTTGCTCCTCTAAAATATGGTGATCTATTCTCTATCTTGGAGTCCCGTGACCTAGCAGACAGTGAGTGTTCAAATATATGTAATTTGTTGGATTATAACTGATATTAATCTTTCACCTTCTCTGAAAGCATATTGCTGGTGTATATTCCGTGTCATTCCCTTGGGGCAGTCGATTAAAATCTACAGAGCAAGAGAGTCTAGAACTTAAATATAGAGTGAATTAACTTGGGTTTAATTCATGCAATCAAATATTCTCAGGTTAGGAAGACATGCTAAGAGCTATGTAGTCCAATCACCCATCCATCATACTGATACGCTCTACAGTTTCCCAACTTTCCTAGCAGTCACTTAGAATTTGACATCTTCTATTCGGCCTGTCTTCATCTCACACACACAACATGGTAACAGCTGACCCCTTTCCCGTTGCTGGATCTCTACCCACTCTCTGGGGCCTTCCAGCTCTGTAAAATGCAAAAGCAATGAAAAGAGACTCAGAGGCCAGTGTTTCTCAGATGTCTTCCAGCCTCCAGCCTTTGCCCTTCCAAACCAGTTGATGATGGTCAAGTTCTGGAAAGGTCCCTTTTATTTATTTTCTACTGTAATTTAGGAAGAAGAGTTGGACTAGCTCTTACTGTGCCCTTTCACTTGGATTCCTTTTGTACTCTATCCAGGAGAAATTCTTTGAATGTCTCACCATGGATGCTACTCTCTCCTAGTTCTACCACTATTGCAGATCTTTGTCTTGTTTTTATATTCCTTTGATGATGTCAGTGAGGTCCTGCAAAAAGAGGGCAAAGTGTGAAGCTTCTATGCTTGTTCAGTAGGGAAGTGAAGGCAAACACTCTCTTCTGCCCCCAACTAATCACACATGGTCAAAGTCAAGGATACTGACTGGGTCATGTTTTCTAATGAGCAGAGGCCATGCATGATGAAGGTCATACATGTGTTTACAGCCTTCTGCCTTCTTTATGCTTCTGTGAGGTCAAGGCAGCAAGTTTACTCTGGGCATCTCTGACCTTCTGCAGCATTTGCTTCACTC
Organism: Equus quagga; assembly: GCF_021613505.1. NCBI lineage: Eukaryota > Metazoa > Chordata > Mammalia > Perissodactyla > Equidae > Equus > Equus quagga. The sequence goes on along the minus strand of NC_060273.1, from coordinate 19,668,851 downwards.
TCTCTTCTCACCTCAGCATGTTTGGGCATTTTCATCTCATTGGTCAGAAAACGTAAGACGTGAGCTTTGGGCTTTACAGGACAAGGAGAGACCCTCTAGGCAATAGTATTGACCATCTACTGGAACCCAACTTGTTGGAAAGATGTGTGCCGGGTGTAGAATACGTACCCTGATGATAAGATTGAAAGGGCATTCGATTCCCATTGGCACCTGTCTCTTGTATATATAACTCCATCCAGAAGAACTCATCAGACAACCCATTCTGCCTGCATCAGGCTGGGGCAGATGCTGCAGCCTTGAAGTGAAGTTTCTACTTCGGACAGATGCAGCATGAAAGACCCAGAGGAGATGCGGCTTGCAAGGGAAATTCTTTAGTGCCCACTGGCCCCGTGGACTTCCCACCAATGAAGAGATCAAGGAGAAAAATCGTTTAGGCTTCAGAAAGGCAGAAGGTGAGAACTAGCTTTAGAGGTGGAGATATCCTCATGGCAGGACTTAACACATTCAGAATAATGTTATTCTTTCCTACAAAAGGAAATGATGTTTGCCTCAAATTCATCTCTCTCCAACATATCTGCTTTGGAAACCAAGAGAAGTGAGGGTATAATGCCCAGCACAAAAGCAGACATCTGCCACTCATGGTCACACGTCATCAATTCAGCCAAATAACTTCATTCTCCAAACGCATAACACCTCTTACATTTGGACAGCTGTCACCAAACAGACACGGACCGAGAGACTTTCCCAGCAAAAGCTTTCTCAGCAGAGCCGTGTAGGGGAGGAGGTGGGCCTGTTTGGAGAGCTGAGGTTTTCAGCTTGGGGGCGTTCACGTAAACTTTCAAAAGGTATTGACTGCTTGTACTGCTCTGTGTCTTTATTTGTTATGTGCTTCCTGGGCATATAGGAGACGGGAATCAGTTGTGCTGGGAGGAGGCATCTGTGATACTGTAGAATAAAGAGCTCGGTGCCAGAGATAAAATGGTAAGCGTAAACAGACCCGAAACTTACAGTGTAGTATAAGTCTAGTCTCGTAGAGTTCCACAGACATTTAAAATGTGATCTCCAAAGCCAGCCCTGACGGCCTAGGGGTTAAAGTTCAGCACCCTCTGCTTCAGCAGCCTGGGTTCGGTTCCTGGTTACGGAACCACCCAGCTCGTCTGTCAGTACTCATGCTGTGGCGGTCGCTCACATAGAAAAACTAGAAGGTCTTACAACTAGAATATACAACTATGTACTGGGGCCCTGGGGAGGAAAAGAATAAATAAAAAGAGGAAGACTGGCAACAGATGTTAGCTCAGGGTGAATCTTTCTGGCAAAAAAACAACAAAAAAGTAAACTTTTAATTAAAAATAAATAAATAGATAGATAGATAAAATGTGATCTCCAAATCGAAAGGGATGCGTGCACCTGGTCCTCGCCCTCCGAGTTCCCATACAAAAAACCCCAAAGCAAAATCTCTGAGAAAATATAACATTAAGTCCCTAATCTGGATTGTGGCTACGAAATTATAGGTAAAAACCAGAGACAGAGTCTAAAGAAATGATGTTCATCCAGCTACAGTCCACCTTCCCACAGATCTTGATGTCATTGAACACTAGCTCTGCACTAAGAAGCTAGGGGACTCAGCCCAAGTCGCAATGTCCCTGACTCTCAGTTTCTTTTTGTGTTAAATGGGAATAATAAAACCTATGTGATAAACCTTAGATGAGCAATATTTCCAAATGTAAGTCCAAAGGATTATAAACAAATAGTTCTGTTTATTCCAGCCCATATAAAGAGAGACTAAGGAATGACAAATTCTACTTTTTATGGCTTGTTCCATTGCAAGAATTTAGTACCACAACATATGAGGATTCTCCATTCCCTGGGGCAGGACAAGGATAAGAAAATTAAAAATAAAAATGAAGCATCAAGTAATAAGAAGAAGCTACTTCCTCAGAAACTGTGTGCAGTCTTGTCAGCTGCCTAATCGTTTCCCAAAGCCCGAGGCCCCTCTAGGAGAAAGCAGTGGTGTGTGGCAGCAAGGAGGGTGGAATGCACAATGGCCTATTGTCTGGGGACTGGCCTCCCCAGCCACTGGAAGCCTCACTCCCAGCCATCTGAAAAGGAAAACTGTATCACGGAAAAACAAAGAGAAACTGTTGGTTTCCTCTGTGCCACTGACTTTTGTTTCTTCTCTCTTCAGACTGCATATGCAGCCCATTATTCCAATTCTGCTAACTTAAATCAATTCCCTGCCTTTTGAGAAGTACAAAGTCAGGCATATGAAAGTGAGCTTTCTCGCCGAATTCTCTCCTAGTTTGGAGATTAAGAATTATGATACCCAATTTACAGATGAAGAAATCGAGACTCAAAGGAGAGATAACTGTTCAATGCCACATACTTAGTAAAGGGGAGGAGCTAAGTGTCTTTGTTGTAGCCTAATAGAGGCTTTTGGGATTTCACTGGTCCTTTTCTCATTCCCATTTAAAGAGTAATTGTTGTTGACTGCTGTAACTGTCCCCAAGCTGAACCTGAGCCTGACACTCGTCAATAACTTCTTCAAGCCCATTTCTCCCAATAGAAATTAGCACCAGGGGTTCAGCAGCATAATTATGAATCTCCATTTAGGGACGGAAATCAATGAAGCTTAGATATTTAGGGTCATTCAGGGTCATTCAAACTTCAAGGAGAACAGGAAGGAAAATATCTAGCCAAAACTCCAAATTGAAACTCACTCCATTTGATAAAGCTCCAATTACTAGCTATAAGACTCTGGATAAGTTAAACTTCTCTGAGCCCTCATCCTTAATCTGTACAATGGGAATAATAATGCTTATCTCACACACTGTTACGATGAGAATAATCAACAATGATTATCGTTGAGGATTACACTGGGCCAGACATTATCTAAGTGCTTCAAACATTTTGAACCTATAGCTAAATGCAAGATTCTACTTCCAGGTGGAAGAGTAAGCTTTCAGTAGACTGAGACTCTTACAGATAACAGCCATGAACTCTGGATAAAATACCCCCAAGAGAACCACCTGAGAGCTCTGGAATGTGAATAAAGGCAAGAGATTTTGGAGGGGAGACAAAACTTGGAAGAAGCTATCATCATGAAATGAGTTTCCCCTTTAAGGAAGGCTTTGCCCTGATGTCAGACTCCTGTCACAATTTAGGGAATCTAAAACTATAGAAAACCCACTGATTCTCTGGTATAAGGAATGAGGGGGTGGCGTCTGGAGCAACCATGGCTGCTGAAGAATGAGGAGAAAATCTCAAAAAAAAAGAGAAGATCAGAGAGAGAGTATCCTAAATTCTGTGTACAAGTTCTGCTCAAGTCTCTGGCTGATACCTGGACCACATGTGCCTGGCCAGCAAGCAGCCCATCTAAATATAAAGTATTGAAATTGAGATTTGAGTTGCCACCCACTAATCAAGTTAACACAGGTTATAAGTATCAACACTCTTGGGAGAATTATAACAGAATTCACAATGCCTAGGATACAACTCCAAACTATTCAACAGATGAAGAATAAGCAAACTGTGGCTCATTCTTAAGAAAAAAGGTAATCAACAAAGGCCAGCCCTGAGATGTCTCAAATGCTAAAATTATCGACAAAGAATTTAAAACAGTGTAACTATGCTCTATGAGATAAAGGACGATATGCGTATAATGAATGCAAGGATAAGACATTTCAGTAAAGAAATACAAAATATGACAAAGGACCAATTGGAAATTTTAGAACTAAAAAAATATTGTTTCTGAACTTTAAAGTTTATGAGATGGGGTTAAAAAAAGAATGGAGATGACATAGGAAAGAGTCAGTAAAAGTAAACCTGAAGAGAGATCAATAGAGATGATCCAAGCTGAACAAGAAAAAGAAAAAATATCGGAAAAAAATGTACAGGGATCTCTGTGGGAAAATCAAAAGATTTAATTTATGCATAATTAGAGTGGCTAAAGCAAAGAGGAGAAACCATAGGGGTAGGAAAAATGACTTGAAGAAATAGGGGCTGAAAACTTCCCAGATTTGGTGAAAGACATAAGTTTACAGAATCAAGAAGCTTAGCAAACAAAACAAATATGAATAAGGCCATGCCTAGGCATATCATAATCAAACTGCTAAAAAATCTATAAATCCTGAGAGCAATGTCTGTCTAGAGCTCATCTCTCTCTTTAAGAGTTAGCTCTTCAGGACCCTACCGTCTGTTATCAGAGAAATAGCTTATCTCGAATATTAGCTCTATTTCTCATTACTCTTCACAACCACCTAAGATGCTATGATTTTCCCCATTTTACAAATGGAGGAACTCAGATGCACACAGATTACACTGATGGCCTGACATCGTATATAAAACAGGTAGGAAAAGCAGGACTTAAATCCGGCTCTAACTTCAAAGTCCACACAGTTAACCACCCTGATGTGCTCTCGTAGTGCAGGAAGTTAATAGTTGTGAAGATACTTAAGACAGTGCCTTGTGTAGAGTAGGAGCTCAAAAATTACTAATTACAATCCTTCTTTTCTTCCTTCTGTTTTCTGGTGGGCTTTGTTGTTAATATCTTCAATTCATCAATATTTATTTATACGTAATCTAAGTACCCTATTAATTTCCTGTGGCTTCCATAACAAATTACCACGTGCTGGATGGGCTTAAAACAACACAAACACATCCTCACAGTCCTGGAGCCCAGAAGTCTGAAGTCTAGGTGTTGGTTGGCACTAGAGAATGATGCTTCCTCGCTACTTTCAGTTTCTAGTGGCGCCAGGTGTTCCTTGAATTGTGAATGCGTAACTCCAACCTCTGCCTTAATTTCACATGGCCTTCTCAGGGTCTGTGTCTTCTCTTTTGTCCTTAATAGAGATATGTCATTGGATTTAGGTCCCACTTGGATAATCCAGAACGATCTCATCTTAAGATCTTTAACTTAACTACATCTGCAAAGAGACTTTTTCCAGATAAAGTAACACTCACAGGGCCTGGATGTTGGAACTTGGACATATCTTTTTAGGGGGAGCCATCATTCAACCCGCTACAAGTACCAAACATGGTTTTGTACACCGTGAGGCTAAAATTAAAAGGGCATGGAAATTATTGCTGCTTAACAAAAAATGCTCACGATCTAATGTGGAAATAAGACATACGCAATAATCATGTAAAAATTTTTACATAGAAAAACTTAAGTAAAAAACTTTTAAAGTAATTCTAGGCACAGTGCTAGGTACACATGGGTTCTCAACCTACGGGACCATCATGTGACGATATTATCCCCATTTCATAAACGAGATACACGAGAGCCAAGGAGGTGGTGTGCTTATCCCAAGTCATTCCTTCAGTGTAGTGTGGTCGTTAAGGCACTTTGAATCTCAACTTCCTGTGAAAAGAGGATACTGTCACCTCCCTCAGAGGTGTTGACAAGGATGAAATTACATCAACGCACGTAAATCTATTAGCACAATATCTAGTACATAGTAAGTTCTCAAAAAAGGAAGCCTAAACAGTTTTTAAAAGGAAGCTGGTTAATGATAAGCTGGTTGTGATAAATGGTGAAGACGCGATTCAGACTCTGATGTGTCTGGCCCAAAACCTAGGCTCTTTGTATGATACCATAAAATAGCAAACAGAAAACCTATAGCACTTACATTACCTGTTCTCTCTGCACAGAATGCTTCCCCCAAATCCTTGATCCTTCTGTGGCTGGTGGCAGATGCTGCTGCTTTCTTCTTCTTCTCTTTCTCCTTTTCCTCCTTTGCCTCTTCCTCTTCCTCCTCTTCTTTTAATGAAATCTCTCTTGAGCTGTAATTCACACACGACACAACTCACCTACTTAAAGTATACAATTCAATATTTTTTAGTATATTTGCAAAATTGTGCAAGCATCATCATCATCAATTTTAGAGCATTTTTATAACTCCCTCCCAAAAAGCCCATCCCCATTAGCAATCACTCCCCCTCCCCCCAGCCTCCTCCCACTGTCCCTAGGCAGCCACTATTCTACTTTCTGTCTCAGCAGATTTGCCTCTTCTGACCATTTCATATAAATGAAATCATATATGTGGCCTTTGTGAGCTGCTTCTTTCACTTGAAATAATGTTTTTAAGGTTCATCCATGTTGTAGCATGTGTCAGCACTTCATTACTTTTTATTGTCAAGTAATATCTCATTACCTGGATATACCATACTTTATTTATCCATTCAACCAGTTGACGAACATCTGGGTTGTTTCCACTTTTTTACTGCTATGAATAACTCTGCTGTGAACATTCACATACAAGCTTTTGTAGAGGCATATGTTTTCATTTCTCCTGAGAATATCCATAGGAGTGGATCTGCTGGGTCATACGGTAACTCTATGTTTAAAACTTTTTGGGAACTGCTAGATTATTTTCCAAAGTAGCCACATCATTTTACATTTTCATCAGTAGCATATGAGGGCTCAATTTCTCTACATCCTTGCCTACACTTGTTATTATCTGTCTGTTTTATTATAGCCATCCTAGTGGGTGTACGGTGGTATCTTATTGTAGTTTTGAATGGTACTTGACTGATGACTAATAATGTTAAACATTTTTTCATGTGCTTATTGGTCATTTGTATATTTTCTTTGGGAAAATATCTATTCAGATCCTTGGACTTTAAAAACAAAATTGAGTTATTTGTCTTTTTCACTGCACCACTTCCACGGCAGCACAAAATTTTTTAATTTTGAAAAAATCCAACTTATCTATTTTTCCTATTGCTACTTTTGCTGACTTCTTCTTGGTACTCAGGCCACGTTGTACTGTTTTCCTCATAGCTTTTATGCTTATTGAAATTGTATTTATGTATTAGAATACTTGCTTATTTTCTGTCTCGCACTAGATTGTAAGCACCCTGAAGGCAGAAGCTTGTCTGTCATGCTCACTGCTCTGTCCTCAGTGCCAAAAAAAGTCCTTTACCCAAAGTAGACACTTTCTAAATATTTTACATGAATGAGTATAAGATTCTTTATACTCTCCCAGCAAAAAGCAAGACTGTGAGGATCAACATGTCCGCAATGAGAAAAGTGTAAGATTAAGTGGTTTACACATTCTCTACCCAAAAATCAGTTTTAGAAGCAACCCCTGCAACCTCCATCCATTCTCACCTAAAACGAGGGCACAGTAAATTCTGGGGAAGCAAAGGCCCATGCTCAGAGGTTGCCTGGGGCAGGGTACAGGCTACTTGTATGGAAATGAGGCTGAGCTGCGTTAGACGACATCTGCTCAATGAAAGCAGCCAGAAAACGTCAGCAACCTCACAGCTTTATTCCGAGGACCGACAGCCATTGGGTGTCCCTGAAGAGCTCTCACTTGGATACGGTTGGTAGCCAACCCAACAGTTGCTCAACTCCGCAAGCTAATTGATCAATGTTTGGCCATTAGCATTGCTTGCCTCCTACACCACGTTCCAGGCTCAAACCCCTCCCTGCACATCGGCATTGTCCACAGGGTTTGTTTTCAGATGGTTTTCTTTCCTGGTTAACTTTGTAAAAAGAATGTACTTGGCCCATTTCACTCAAAAAGGAAGGCTCTTAAATGGCTCATTTTATCTTCTCTGAATCCCAGGTCTATAGCCTCCTCTTATTGTAACAATTTAAAAGAGACTCCTGGAAGAGTTTTATGTGGGTAATTTTACTGAGAAGAGTGATATTACCAAAATGGTGGCCCCTGACTCATCCAGGTGTGGTCAGTGGGGCCCTTCACTCCTCAACTCAGTTCAGTACAGTCCCAACTGAAATTCACCAGGGCCCTCTCCTGGAGGTCTACGAGAAACCTCAGCTTTACCAGTTGGTGAGGGAGAACGATCTGGAATAGACTGCAACTGGTGGATCTGGAAGAAATCACCAAACTTATCTAGGTTGGCCTGGTCTCTACAATTAGGTTTGTTTTCTTTTCCTACCTCATAATCCAGTTCCACGCCAGAGCTGGAGCCCTCAACTTAGCTGCTTCCATCAAGCCCTAAATTCTCTTCTTTTTAGGCCAGTAGTCCTCATTACTGTCAGTACTTGCCCATGAGAATTACCTGGGGAGTTTTTCAAAAGTGCTAATGCCCAGGCCTTATGCAAGACCAGTTAAGTCATAATCTCTTGGTGTGGAGACCAGACATCTGAACATTTAAAAGCTCCCTTAGTGACTCCAATGTGCAGCCGGAGTGGAGGACCATGTTTAGCTTCAGATGATGGCAAGTGATATTAAGAAGGACTTGTTCTTCAGTAAGTCCATTGCCAACACCTGCCTGACGTAGAGCGTTAGCTGATAGGCAAGGCCAAGTCTGAGTCTGTCACTCTCTTGTAGATGGACAGGGGTTAGCCTGACTTCACGGTAGTGCCTCAGTCTTCCATCATGCCTGATCTTAGTTTCCTTCTCCCTGCTGACCCAGTTTCTGAGGATCTAAGTGTGTCTGAGGGCTCCAGACAGTTAGGCTGGGGTTCAGCTTGAGGCCAAAGCTGAGTCTATAGCATTAAGTAGGGTCACTGGGCCAATTGAGCCAGAGGCCCAGTCTCTTGAAGGAAATAAACATTGGCGGGAGCTCTGCCTGCCAGAAGTGCTGCCTTTCAGACCATGTGGGCATGGCAAGATCACTTGGAACTCTGAATCCAATGCCTGGTGTCTCATTATCAGCAACGTACATCAAGGCAGTTTTCTACAGTGGCTTATTGCATTGAGTTCTTCCGGAAGCTCGTGTGTAAAAGGTGGGCAAACAATCACTTAGGCCGTGGTGGCAGTAAGTCTTGTGAGCAAGGGAACATTTAGGAGTTTGATACATTGTGGTTATAGAATGGGGAGACCTGCCCATCACGGCTGAAGAGTAGCAGAAGTAAACAGTTTTGCTGAGTTTGAGCTTGAGGCTGAACGTGGGTCCAGAGCATTAAGCAGTGTTACTGGGAGGGCCACTGCCTGGCTGATCAAGCTGGAAACCCAGTCTTTTCAATGGACTAAACATTGAGTGGAGTTCCATATTCCAGAAGGACTGCCTTCAACACTGTGTGGGCACCCAGGGATCTGCTGGAACACTGAGTCCAATGGCTGGTGTCTGATTACAAGCAACAGAGCTTAGGAAGGAGGAGGGATGGGGGAGGCAGCCAGAGGCCCAGCTATTGTGTTGGCTCTGTTTTCTGAGAATGTGCATTTATTTCAATCCCCACTGGTCTTGGGTAGAGACTGTTAATAACCTCTGAGACCCTGAGGAAGTCCGCTCTGCAACTGGGGCAGGTTCAGCCAGCAGTTGGGCGGTCTCTGAGACACCAAATTTGGAACTTCAGGAAAGGCAGAGGTGGGGAGCCAAAGATAGCCAGCTCCTTCTCAGTGTGGGGGGCAGTTAACCTTCTGGCCCCTCTCCTCCTGCTTTTTCCCTGCTCTTTTGGGTATTCAAATTCCAGGTAACAGCTAAACTCCACAGGGGTGAGAGCACCTTTAAAGGCAAAAGTAAAGACTTCATTAAATCGAGGAATCCAGAGAACAGAACGAATAGAAATGAAACACATTCAGCTACCCCTGGGGAGGCCCCGGCAGACTAGCTCTTCTCGATAGAAGGCACTAGCACGGAGGTAATCCCTTAACGGCCTCAGCTCTACAGCGCCCCCAGCGGCCGGTGGCGCTGACGCGGGGCCGGGGAATTGACACCCGGCCCTCTCCCATTCCCACGGCCTCAGGCAGAGTCCCAGGGCTGTAGGTATGAAACACAGGCGAGGCTGGGAGACACTTTCCAACCTGTCACACGCTCTCCCAGAGAGTTGTCTGGAATCCTCACGGCAGGCCTGGCTTTTTCAGTCTGAGGTGTTGGAATTTAAAAAGGAAAAGTGAGGAATACTAAAAATTTTAAATCATTTAAGTTGTCCTGGTGACTTGGGAATCCTGGATGAAGAAAAACCTCTGCTTGGGCCAAAAGTATTCTCCATGTAAAGAAAATGAGTTCTTTTGATGTAAACTGAAGGCACGCTGGGGTGCGGAAGTCCTAGCCACATGAAATCCGGGACATCAGCGAAGGCAGCCCGGTGCCTGATCTTAGTTTAGTGGAGAGCAATGGGGTTCCGAGTCGGCAGCCTGAGTTTGAATCCTGACTTCGTTGATGAATAGCTGTATGACATACAAATCCTGTAGCCTCCCTGGGTTTTAGTAAGTTTTGTTATTTGTAAGTTGGGGATAATAAATACCTATCTCATAGGGTGAGCTGTGAAAATTAAATGAAATAAAATCAAATATACAAATGAGGTGAACTGTTTACTCCAGTGAAATGCAGACGTTGTCCATGTCTGTGGCATTCTAGGTAGTCCAGGAGAGCTTCCTGATAATGATAACAACAATAGATGGTACAGAAAAGACAACAGGCCCCAAATGAAGTTGTTTATGCTACGCCCCACATCACCAGAGTCTTGATTTAGCTACAGTTTCAGCTCTGCCAGAAACGGAATCTTAAACCAGCCAATCAGGAATCGCCTAATCAGCAATCATTAGGTAATCTGCCAGATAAACCCCTGTAAGGAAAGAAATAGTACAGTAATCAATCTGCTTTTTGCCTAGTACAACTTCCTTCTTCCTCTTGCCTTGTACAGCTCTTCAAGGCTTCTTTCTAGCCACTAGATTGGATGCTGCCTGATTCATGAATCATTGAATAAAAGCAAAAAGATCTTGAAAATTTATCCAGTTGAATCCCATCGTTTACTGTGAATAATATTTATGAAACATTTACTGTATGTTAGGCACTATGCTCTGGTCTTGCGTGCATGAGCGTATTTAATCCTCTTCTTGATGCTGTGAGTAAAGTGTTCTTATGCTCATTTTATATGCCAGGAAACAAAGGCGCCGATATGTGAGTAATTTGCTCAAGATCACACACCTAGTAAGGGGGCAGAGTTGGGACTTGAACCTACCACGTGCCAAGCATCACTGTGCCACATTGCCACCCAAGTGAGCAAAGAAGCAAGTTGCCTGAAGGTTTCCCATGTTCACCTGGGGAATAGAAAGGCACAAGGAGTAAATGGTTTTGCAGACTGGAATTACCCCAGACTTCTCAGCATCCATGAGCAGTTCACCTACTTAATGTTTGGTATACGTGCTAAATGGTATTCTTGTTAACTCTATCTGTGGGCAGGCCGACTTCTAAGATGGCCCCCAATGATCCCTGTCTCCTGGTGTCATGCCCTGTGTAGTCCCTCCCTTCAGTATAGCCTGGATCCAGTGACTTAGCTTTAATCAATGGAATACAGCTAAGTGCGGGGGTGTCACTCTCTGTTTTATATTGTTGCATGTATTAGTCAGCTCCAGCTGCCGTAACAAAATACCACATGTGGGTAGCTTAAACAACAGAAATTAGTTTTTCCACACTTCTGCAGCCTAGAAATCCCAGATCAATTTGGTTTCTGGTGAGAGCTCTCTTCCTGGCTTGCAGACGGCCACCTTCTCTTGTGTCCTTACATGACCCTTCTTGGTGAGTGTACACGGAGAGAGCAAGGGAGCTCTCTGGTGTATCTTATTATAAGGACACTAATCCTGCCGGATCAGGGCCCCACCCTTATGACTCCGTTTAACCTTAATTGCCTCCTTATTGGCCTTATCTCCAAATACAGTCACATTGAGGGTTAGGGCTTTAACATGTGAATTTAGGGGTCAAGGGAAACACAATTCAGTCTATAACACTGAGTAACAAGTTACCACACACAGAAGCTTAAAATAGCACAAATTTATTATCTCACTCTTTCTATGGGCCAGGAGGCTGGGGATGGGTTACTTGGGTTCTCTGCTCAAAGTATCACCAATCTGATATCAAAGTTTCAGCCAGGCTGAGTCCTTGTCTACAAGACGCTGGGGGAAAACCCACTTCCAAGTCATTCTTGCTATTGGCAGAATTCAGTTCCTTGTGGTTGTAGAACTGAGATTCCTGTCCCTCAGCCCTCGGCCCACTCTCAGCTCTATTTCACACCACAACAACATTGTGTACAAGCACGTGGATGCCCTAGCCTACAGGTCCAAGCTCTGTCCACACTCTCCCTCAAACAGTTGTGCCTTGACTGGCCCTAGGAAGGCACACACCGGTGTAGTCTACTCTCAGAAAGACAGACACAGGAAGACCTCTGAACAGGCCCTGAAAGTGAGCGTGGGCTGTTTGAACAGCGGATTGCAGGATTCTGGTGAGCAGAGTTGGCTCTAGGAGGGCACTGTCTCCAGATATGTGTGTTCCCTTGGCGTTACAACTTTTCATAATATGTTTGGGGGGTGTGTACAGAAGGGACCTCCAAAGCATAGGGGTCCTTCTTGCCCAGGTTCCAGAACAGTGCTGTAGCCATTTTCCTAATGCCTGAAGTGGGTAATCTGCATGACAGAAGGGAAATGAAACGGCCAATCGCTAGGACTTGATGGAGCCACTGAACTGGCATCCACCTGGCCGGATTGTAGGGGGAGGGTTGGCTGTGGACCATAAGAGAGACCCTAGCTGACTGGCTATGTTTCCCAGTATGGGTGTGTCAGTACGAGAAGGGGTGCCTCAGCCCCAAGTCAGTACTGTCCAGCGTGGAGTAATAAGAGAAATGGAGAGAGGGAGGGCCAAGGCAGGGGCACCCCAGTGTCCAGAGAGGGAGGAAAGTCTGACAGTCATGCAGACAGCCTGAGCTGTTGATCAGGGAAGAGGAGCCGGGGGGGTGGGGTCAAGTTCTCCCCCCAACCCAGAGATTGAGGTGGCCCAATGAGCTGGATGAGCCTACAGTTACCAGCATGGTCACCAAGTCAAAACTAGATTAGCAGCAAAATGGTGTGATACAGTGTCCAGTTTTCCATATTTTTTTAATCTCATTTAATGGCATGCTGCCAAACCCAGTTTTCCCACTCTAGAAATCTTCAAAGTGCTAAATGAAATAACACTTTGCCTGGGAACATTTTCCAAACCCTTCTCCAAGAGAACCAACTAACTTCCCTCTCCTGCTTTCTAGATACATCATTCATGCCTGCAAGGCAGCAGAGACACCCAGAGAGGCCACACAGCTGGGTACTCAAGCATGGGGACATTTGAATCACAAAGATCTGGGTTCAGATCACAGCTCCCTCACAGCTTTGTGAACCTCTCTCTGCATCTGTGTTCTCATCCTTAACCAGAGAAGACGCTAGTGCTTACTCTGCAGGATGGCTGTGAAAATTAAATGAGGTCATATGCATAAAGTGTTCAGCCTGGTGCCTGGAATATAGCAAGACCTCAAGAGCTGTCGGTCATTGTTGCATCAGAGTTAGCTGTTCACAAAACTGTCTTCCATCCTAAATTATGGTTTCCTTAAGGCGAAAGGCAGTATCTTGTATCTCCAAAATCTGTCACAGTGTCTCAATAAAAAAAAAAAAAATCATTTAGGGTCCACTTTATGCTAAACAGTGTGCAAGGCCAATAATAGGCTGTGGCTAAGTATGGATTTGTTGAATCAAATAACAAAGTCAAGAGACTAACTTATAATTAAGAATTTTCCAACTGTCTGTTAAGCCCATAAAGTATATGTAACTAATCTCAAGGCTTCTTTGTTTAAATGCTTCCTTTTTTCCTCTCTTTTTTAATCCTTTAGAGGAAAGAAAAAGAATCTTTCTCTGCTTCAAACAAGCTGACATACTGGGTGGATCTACAGGCAAAGACTCTGCCACCCTCTTGGAAGCCTCTAGCTTCTCTGATCCCACGTGGGGAAAACTGACAGTCATCTGTCATTTGGTTATTTTATTAGCAAAATACCTCAGATCCAGATTCCCAGTGGGTGTGAAACCATTCCTTCTGAAGGCAGTGACGAGCAGAAACAGATTTATAAAAGAACCGCAATACATATTCACCATATAGCTTCCAGCAATGTTGCCTGTGTGGAAGGTCTCTCCACTGATTATCCATAAACCGCAAGGAGAATTGATTTCCACGTTTCACTTATAAGCGTTAATGCAGATGGTTGAAAAATAAAAGATAGAAGGAGAAAAAGAGTATGATGTTACCTATCTCCATTTCATTTGGCTAGAATGCCTTCTCCATCAGACTAGGTTGATTTCACTAGTGGCTCCCAAGTTCCTAGAAGGAGAATGATGCCTCTCATAGAGTCATAACTAAAGTATCTGTCACATGAACGAATGAATGAGTAAATAAGCGATGAACAAATTCTGCTCTGGACATGTTTGCTACTTGATCTGTAGTGATGTGATCTGCTCAGATCTTTCATGGACTTTGTTCTGATGGATTAGGAAAGCGTGCTGTTTTAGAATCTGAATTCATTTTCAAACTGCTAAATGGAGAATAGCAGCTTCCAGAGCCGGATGAGAGGCTGACATGTCTGAGCCCGCCTGCAGATATTGCGGAGGATTAATTTCGTGTGGTCTGTTTGCTCCGTGGGCAAGAGGTTCCTGCCTGAGCGCTGTGGGCAGCATGTATATATATATTTTAAATTATTTTATTGAGGTTACACTGGTTTACAACATTGTGTAAATTTCAAGTGTATATCATTATATTTTGACTTCTATACAGACTGCATCGTGTTCACCACCAAAAGCTTAGTTGCCATCCATCACCGTACATAAGGCAGAGTGTATTGAACATTGATCCTTTAACTTCTGGGACAAGCAGAGCTGCACTGAGGGTTTTTCTTATGGAACAGCTCCCAGATCCCCCTTTCCTATCATGAATTCTAGATCCCTCTAATTTAGCCCTTCCCATCCCCCACTGCGTGTAGCAAAGGACCTGAGATTATAGAAGAAAAATTACAAGTAACAAAAATCTGAAAATCATCAAATCTAGAAGGAAGTAGATTAAAAGTATACATATTCCAAGGATTTAAGTATAAAGTTTTGACCTTGAGGGGCATCTGCCTCATACCAGGAAGAAATGAAATCCTCTGAGAAAGAAAGCAAATCGGTGAGTACCCCCAGGGCAAGGTGTTTGTCAGGCTGGAGAGGAAGGAGGAAATTCAGGCGGAGGTAAGTGGAGGAAAAGCTAGTGAAGGGGCAGGCTCTGGTTGCCCAAGGGATCCACAATGACTGCATAGAGGGAGGGTGAGAATAAAACTCCCCTCTGGGAAGGTCGTCCTCCTGTTACTCCAAGCTGGGTAACAAGCAACAGGAGCAGAACTACGGAAGAAAAACTAGACACAAAATCCTCATCAAGAGTCAGAGATCAGACATACAAATTGCCAACAGATACAGAAAAAGGTATTCAACATCACTGATCATCAGGGAAATGCAAATCAAAGCCACAAGGTATCACCTCACACCTGTTAGAATGGCTGTCATCAAAAAAAGAAGAGAGAAACGTGGGAGATGATGTGGAGATAAGGAAACACTTGTGCACTGTTGGTGGGAATGTAAATTGGGCAGCCACTATGGAAAACAGTATGGAGGTTCCTCAAAAAATTAAAAATAGAACTACCATATGATCCAGCTATTTCACTGCTTTGTATTTATCCAAAGGAAATGAAATCACTGTCGAAGAGATATCTGCACTCCTATGTTCATTGCAGTATTATTCATAATAGCCAAGACATAGAAACAACCTAAGTGCCTGTCAATGGATGAATGGATAAAGATGTGATGTGTGTGTATATATATATATATACACAATGGAATATTATTCCTCCAAGAGAAAGTAGGAAATTCTGCCATTTGCAACAACTTGGATGGACTTTGAAGACCTTATGCTAAGTGAAATAAGCCAGACAAAGACAAATACTGAGTGGTATCCTTATATGTGGAATCTAAAACCAAAAAAGGTCTAAGTCATAGAAACAGAGATTAGAAAAGTGTTTTCCAAAGACTGGGGGGCTGGAGGAAACAGGGTAACTTTAGGTATAAGATGAATAAAGTTGGAGGATCTAATATAAAATATGGTGACTAGAATTGATAACACTGTATCTTGTAATTGAAATTTGCTAAGAAACCAGAACTTAAATGTTCTTACCAAAAAAACCCCCCCCAAAAACAGATAAATACGTGAAGTGATGGATGTGTTAATTAAATAGATGAGGGGGATCGTTTCACAATGAATATGTATATCGGATCATCATGATTTACACTTTAAATATCTTATAATTTTATATATTAATTATACCTCAATAAAGCTGAAATAAATTAATGAAGTGAGCCAGAGATCCTTTTAGGAGGATGGGATTGCACTGGGATTGGCATTATTCTTTGTCTTTATGCTTGTCTCTCACTGTCACCATTTCTTACCTTTAAACTGATTTATTGCTCCAAGGCAAGAGGAAAGAGGGTAATTCATTCCAGTTGTCTCTCCTTAAACTTGAACCACCCAAGGACTAGCATGAACAGATATTTAAACAGACTTTGAAAATACAGTTATTTAAACGATGTGGTACATTGGTCCAACTAAACACAACAGATAGCTTAGATTATACTTCAATACATGTGAAAATTTAACATGATAAAGAAGGAAAAAATGAGATTATTAAATAAATTCTTGGGGGATAAATAGTTAGCCATGCGAAAAGTCTCTTCAATGTTATGCACTGAAACAAATTCCAGATAGATCAAAGAGTTATTTTTTTAATCAAAGCATAAATAAGCTACAAGAAAATAGAAATGAACATTTATCAAGCTTCTAGAGAGAGGAGTGTCTAGATTTAGACAAGATTAAAAAATCACAAAGGAAAAGATGAGCAGATGTGATTACAAAAAATACAAGTCTTCTGTACATAAAAAGCATAATCAAACTTAAAAGGAAAGTGACAAACACATTTGAAGCAAATCCATCAGAAAGGAACCATGTATTTATATATTTGAATTAATATAAATCTTTAAGAAAAACAAAGATGCCAATGGATGAATGGAGTAAAGATATAACAGACATTTCCCAAAAGAAGAAATGTCACTGTAACAAACGTGGAAAAATTTTTCAGTATTACTACTAATCAAACCCATGCAAATAAAAACAACAATATTTCATGCCTTTCAAATTAGCTGGTCTTTTAAAATGATAATAGGCATATTACTACAAGCGTAGAAAAATGGGTATTTTCTTACATTGCCAATCAGAGTGTAAATTGGCACAGCCTTTTTAAAAGAGTAATTTGTAAACGTGTATTGAATGCCGTATAATGGTCACATCCTTTGATCCAGTAATTACACATTGGACTACATAGCTTAATGAAGTAACCCAAAATTCTGGTGGTGGGCTGGAGTCGGGGGGGGTTGATTTTATGCAATAAGATCATCATCACAACAACATAAGTAATAGTGAGATAAAAATTTTTTAATTTAAGTGTTTGGTTAAATAATCTGTGCCATAATCCTAGCCTGGAACATTATGGAGTCATAAAATGCAATGTTCACAAAGACTGTATAATGTGGAAAATGCTTATGATATAATAGTCACTGAAAAAAAAGATAAAAATTGCCTGTAGAGAATGGATATAATTATGTCAAAAAAAAACTATGCATAAAAAAAGCCCTGAAGAAAAGACTTTAAAATGTAAATAGTGGTTATGCATGGATGATAAAATTATGGATGATTTTTTATTTTCTCTTCTGCTTTTAAGGAATTTTCTATTTTTTCCAATAATATGAGCAAAAAAATGCACCTTTAATGCACCTCCAATAATATGAGCAAAAGGCTCCTTTGGAGGGCTTCACAGCGTGGTTCACACACAAGGTAATATCCAGTAAGACATCTAACATCAAACCTGTGTCTTACTGCGGGCTGCTCTGACAAAGTCCCATAGACTGGGTGTTTTATACACAAAAGAAATTTATTCCTCACAGTTCTGGAGGCTGGATGTTCGAGATCAGGTGCCAGCATGGTTGGGTTCTGGTGAGAACCCTCCTGTGGGTTGCAGACTCCTCGTTGTATCTTCACATGGTGAAAAGAGGGTGAGGGAGCTCTCTGGGGTGCTTTTTATATGGGCATTAATCCCATTCATGAGGGCTCCACTCTCGTGACCTCATTTCCTCCCAAAGGCCCCACCATCACATCAGGGGTTAGAATTTCAACATATGAATTTTGGGGGAACACAAACATTCAGTCCATTGCAATTTCTCAATGTAAAGTTCAGGTAGATGCACAGGGCTGGTTATAAAGTCATGCACAGTAAATAATTGTCAAATGAGTGAATCATTCAATGCTAACAGTTAGTACTTATGTAGCACTCACCATTTGCGTGGCACTGTCCTAGGATCTTTATAAATATTAACTCATTTAGTCTTCCAACAAGCAAGAGATAAGTGCTGTTACTTTCCCCATTTTGCGAATGAGCAAACGCAGATGCAAAGAGGTGAAGCAAGTTGACCAAGGTCACAACGTGGCAGAGTCAGGATTCAGAACTCAAACCCAGGTGGTTGGCTCTGGGGCCAATGTTCTTTCCCTCTCCTCAAGAACTTACACAGCTCTGCAACATACACAGCCATAACAAGGTTCGCAGAATTTGTCTCTAACACAATTGGTAGAAATGGTGACAAGCGATTCTTTGGTTAACCCCAACTTGGCTCTAATCTTCACTAAAGCAAGGCTACAAGGCGGTAATTGGTAAATGTCTTACTTTTCCTCAAATTTTCGGGAACACAAGGTATCCATTCTGTTTAGGTCACTCTCAGGTTTGTTGCAGGGTCACATGAAAGAAACTCTTAGCCCATAAACTCCAAGAAACAGGCTTCCTGGTAGCACACTTAAGATTCCTCACACCCCGACTGGGTCCACCCATGTTCTCGGAGGAGGTCCCACCTGGTCGCTGTGTCCTACTGTTAGGTAGTAAAATGGTGGACACTATACTACCTACCTTACAGGACTGCTATAAGTATTAAATGAGTGAAAACATAAAATATGCTTAGAACCATGCCTGGCACGTAATGAGCATTCCATATGATTTACCTATTATTGTTACTATTATTACAATCATTATTACAGTACGAGTCCTCCCAGTTGACACAATTGGGATGAATAATAGATTAATTGAAAAAATCCATTAAAATCACTAAAATAATGCACTCTCCTTAAATGTTTTATTTTCACTTAACCAGAAAATGTATATTCAATCACCAATATTTTGATGTAGGTCAAAAAGCCTTTTCCTTCTGTGTGGAGCCACAGACTGGAACTCTCTCGTCTTCTGACATAAACCACACCCGTAAGGCATCATCAATGATTTCCAGCTTGGGTTGCTATAAGGTGGAGTGGGAACTTACAGACATTTCAAAAACAATCTAAAAGCAAAACCTTATAGAACTGGATTCTTAAAAAGTTTGGCCACCATAATTCAAGAAATTGGTTTTAGTCATTCACCTTTATTTGAGCATTTAAATTTGATTTCAAGATTCAGTAACTTTTCCTTTTTTATATTTATATTTTGTTGGTTTGCATACTAATGAAATTGGTTAATTACAAAAGAAATTATTACAACTGGCCTAATTATGTGTGAGAATAAATGTAATGCCTGTTACTAAACACATAAGCCAACTAGTTGAGAGAAGCATATGGAGCGTACCAGGGGGTCACACACTGACCAGTAGAGCTCAGTGAGGACACTGAATCTGAACAGTGCTCACCATATGAATTAGTTTGGTAAGGTTGCCAGAACAAAGTTGCACCAAGTTGGTGGCTTAAAACGCCAGAAATTTATTCTCTCACAGTTCTGGAGGCCAGAAGTTCAAAATCAAGGTGTTGGCAAGATTGGTTCCTTCTGGAGGCTCTGAGGAAGAATGTTCCATGCCTCTCTCTTTACTTTCTGTGGCTTCAGATAGCCTTGGTTCCTTGGCTTGTAGATGCCTCGCTCCAATCTCTACCTCCATTTTTTCATGGCTTTTCCCTCTGTACGTGTCTGAATTCTCCCTCTCCTTTCTCTCTTAAGGAACTAGTCTCTGGATTTAGGCTCCACCCTAAATCTAGTATGATCTCTTTTTTTTTTTTTTTGAGGAAGATTAGCCCTGAGCTAACTGCTGCCAATCCTCCTCTTTTTGCTGAGGAAGACTGGCCCTGAGCTAACATCGTGCCCATCTTCCTCTACTTTATATGTGGGACCCCTACCACAGCATGGCTTGCCAAGCGGTGCCATGTCCACACCCGGGATCCAAACCGGCGAACCCTGGGCCACCGAAGCAGAACATGTGCACTTAACCACTATGCCACTGGGCCGGCCCCTAACATGATCTCATTTTAAGATCCTTGACTTAATTACATCTACAAAGTCCCTATTTCTAAATCAGTTCACGTTCATAGGAACCGGGGAAGACACAGTTCAGCCCACTACACTGTTTTCCAGAAAGAATGGACAGTGTTGGGAATCCCCGGAAAAGGTTAAGTGGAGGTCACTTGAGAGACTCTTCTGTGTGACAACGTGATCTAGTTTTCGGTCTCCACTACTAAACTACGAGTTCCTTGAAGGCATAGACCAAATCTTCTTTTCTCATGTCCCCAGGACTTGGCATATTGCCTGACGACACTCAGTATCAGTCAGCTCGGGCTGTCATGACAAAATACCAGAGACAGGGGGTTTAAACAGCAGAAATTTATTTTCTCAAGGTTATGGAGGCTGGAAATCTCCTATCATGGGGCCAGCATGGTTGCGTTCTGGGGCGAGCTCTCTTCTTGGCTTGCAGACGGCTGCCTTCTCACGTGTAAAGGGAGAGAGAGAGTAAGATCTAGCTCCCTGGTGGATCTTTTTGCAAGGACACTATCATGAGCATCCCACCCTCATCTGAACCCAATTACTCCCAAAGGCCCCACCTCCAAATACCATCACATTGTGGGTTAGGGTTTCAACATAGGAATTGACGGGGAAGTGGACAGAGGCCTTTAGTCCATAGCAAGCTCATATCTGAGAGCCAGGAGGCCTTTGGAAAAGACGGCTCTGTCTTTTAAAATTATAAAATTTTCTTCATCTGTAGAGGGATCCATCCTCAATGTTGGATATGGGATAAGCAGATTGTTATCAAAACTAGAGCTCTCTTTTCTTGTACACACACAAACTCTCCTGCCTTGACTCTTCTCAAGATCATTATAAAATATAACTATACAAGATCCAAAGAAACAAGCACACAAATATGGAGCCGGAGTCAAGAGTGCATACAAAAAGCTCTATGTGGATTCAAGAGGTTGATATTAGTCTTGGATGCAAGCCTTCATAGATATAAACCTGCTTCCCTACTGCTGGGTTCTGGGATTTGCACTGTTTCTCTGCAAAGTACCTTGTTCCTTTTACTCTCTCTCCTTCGCTGAGACCAGATCTTCTTTTGATGGCTATTTTAAGTATGTTCCTTGCCTGGATCCAAGAAAGCTGAGGAAAGAGAGATTTAATAGGTCATTCCCGCTCCCCCCACCACCAATAACACGGTGCTTGAACATTAGACCAAGAAATGGCCTGACAGCTCAAGGCCACTCCTAAATTAAAGCAACTTGAGACCTCCAGAAAGAGAGGAAGCGTTCTGTCCAGCTACCCTAGTTTGAAACCCAACCCAAGAATAATACTCCAGCCAGGCACTCAAGTGGAATTTTGCAAATGAACTTTTAGGTCATGTGGGATAGTCCAACAATTTTCCAGAAGGACTAATAGTTTTACATGGCTACTTTTTCAAAGCATTGTACTAAACCAGAAATTACTGTATTTAGATGTTTATATATTTATTATCTGCTTCCTCACTCCAAAATATAACTTCCTTTGGGAAGATGGGATCTGTCTTGTTTATCACTGAAGCCCCACTGCCTGGTACCTAGTGAGGATTCCAATAAATAGTTGACTGACAAATGGACACACCTAATCTCTCCCACCGCCTAGAAGCGACAGAAGAAGTTAAACGTGGTGAGTGATATGGCTAAGATACTGATGGGAGGCCTCTTAGAGGAGGTGGCATTTGGGTGGTATGATATTGTGACTTATAAAACAAATATATATTTGGTCTTTGTCCATGGTTCCTGGCTCACAGCTCCCAAAACTCTTGAAAGTTCCTAAGCGTTGAGAGTGATAAACATGTCTTTTGGTACATTAATGAGGTGACTTTTGGACCACACCTAAGGTTGGAGGCTTGTTGCCAGGGGAACCAACCAGGTGATTAGAGGTTTGGAACTTTCCGACCTCCCCTCCCCCACCCCAGCCCTCAACCTCCTGGGAGGGAAGAGGGGTTAGAGGTTGAATCAATTGCCAATGGCCAATGGTTTAATCAATTATGCCTAGGTAATGAAGCCTCCATGAAAATCCAAAAGGACTGGGTTTGGAGAGCTTCAGGGTAGGTGTACACATAGAGATCTGGGGAGAGTAGCGTACTCAGAGAGAGCATGGACACTCCGTGCCCTTTCCCCATACATTGCCCTATGCATCTCTTCCATCTGGCTGTTTCTGAGTCATAGCCTTTGCAATAAACTAGTAATCTCGTAAGTAAAATGTTCCTCTGAGTTCTGTGAGCTGCTCTAGCAAATTAATTGAACCCAAGGAGGGCGTCATGGGAACCTCTGATTTATAGCCAGTCGGTCAGAAGTACAGGTAACAACCTGGGCTTGCAACTGGTCTCTGAGCGGGAGGGGTCAGTCTCATAGGACTGAACCCCTCATCTGTGGAATCTGACTCTATATCTGGTAGATGGTGTCAGAATTGAGTTGAATTGTAGGCCCCCCGGCTGGTGCCCAAAGACTGCTTTAGGAACATTAGAGCCAGTTAATTTGAACTTGTTATCAAAATTCTGTGTGGCCAAAATTTAGTACCAAAATTCAGTTTAGTACTGAGCTACGCCTTCCAATTAAAGATGACTGTGTGTGCTATAAATGCCACTAACAGGGAAGTGACAGAGAAACAATGTACAGAGAGAACTCTCAGTTGCTTTAACTTCCAGGGGGAGGAAGGGCTGCACTGAAAACCCTTTGCATTAAAACCCCTAGTGTCGGTTATGGGCTGAATTGTGTTCCCCCCAATTTCACATGTTGAAGACCTAATGCCCAGTGTGACTGTATTAGGAGAGAGAAACTGTAAAGAGGTAATTACGATTCAATGAGTTCATAAGGGTGGAGCCCTAATCTAATGATTGGTGTCCTTATAAGAAGAGGGAAGAGACCCCAAGGATGCACGCACACAGAGAAAAAGGCCATGTGAGGAGACGGCAAGAAGATGGGCCACCTGCAGGCAGAGGGTATTGTATGTCTTTAAAACTTCTTATTTTCCTGATGGCTTGGCATCCCCGCAAACAGGCTATGAGCACCCGCCCAGAATACGAGGTACCCCAGGGTGGTAAGGCTGGTCCCTGCCACAAGTCCTCTTCTTGCTCTCCCCTGACTGTGACCCAGTAACCAGTGAGCCTTTTACTTGTATGTTCCACCCTGACACCTGATAAGGGCACTTCCTGTGGGTTCTCATTCTCTGTCTCTCTCTCTCTCAGCTCCTCACCAGTTCGGTCTGGAGTGCACCTGCTCCATGGCATTCCTCCCGCATGGCCGCCTGTGTGGTGTGCTTGCCTCCTTCTTCTGGGACCTGTAAATATAATAAACCCTTTCATTTCATATGCCTTTCTGTGTGTAATTTCTGTGCCTGGGTTGGAATAATCCTTAAAGACTCCACAATAAAGACTTACTCTTCTATTTACAACACACAAGGAGAGAGGCCTCAGGAGAAACCAACCGCACCAGCACCTTGATTTTGGACTTCCAGCCTCCGGAACTGAGGGAAATAAATTTTCGTTGTTTCAGCCACCTAGTCTGGTGTTTTGCTACGGCAGACCTAGCAAGCTAGTAGTCTCCAATCCTACACTTATTCCCACAAAACCCAAACATCGGGGTGTCTTGTTCCTGTTGGTTTGCCTGAGACTGAGGGGCTTCCCAGAACTTGAGACTTGCTAACACCTGGAAAGTCCCAGACAAGCTGGGACGAGTTGGTCACCCTATCCTACCACAACCTTCCCACATCCAGTCCTTGAGAAAGGACAAGAAAGAGAAGAGGAAAAGATGGCCATAGAGCCCCATTTTCTACTGCTTGTCATCCAGGACATACCATCGACCCAGACCTGTGGGAGACGGCACAGAGTATCGTCTGTGCTGAGAAGCTGGGGCGGTTTTTGAAGGTTTTAGGTATGGAATACTTATACGGCCTTTACAACGTGCCAGGCACTGTTCTAAGCGCTTCACCTATTGACTCACGTGGTCCTCTCCCAACCCTTGAGGCTGGTACTGTTATTGTCCACATTTTACAGATGAGGGAACCGAGGCCCAGAGAGAGGAAATGACAAGGCCCTGGGGCACACAGGCAGAAAGTAGCTGAGCTAGGATTCATTCCAGTGTGTATGCTTTAAGCTACAGTGCCTGCCGGAACACTGCCTTTGGGTCCAGAGAGTCTCAGGCATCCTTCTTTGCCACTCTGGTCACCAGTGGGCCAGTGTCATCCATGAGTAAATCTAAGCACCTGCTGCAATCTACATGAGAAGTCTCCCTGGTTGATTTTCCACGGACACCTGTGGCAATGGCTTTGATACCGGGTAGTAAGAAGGTTCTCAGGAGCATCAGATCTGTCTGGCGAGGTTGGGCGGCCTCCCGACAATCTCACAGGGTTGTTAAGAGGCTTAATGAAGATCGTAACTCACGCAAAGCACTTAGCGGAGCACCCAATGCACAGTGGCCATTCAACAAATAGTCGCTAACATTAATAACAATAACAATAATATAACAGTCACCCCCGCCATGCCCTGCTTGTATCCCTTCTATTGTCAGTCTCTGCATTAGCTTTAAGATTTTCTGATTTTTCAAGCAGCTACTTGAGAGCTAAGCCATCTTCCATCTCAACACCTTGGACAGACTTCAGTTGAATGGATTCAAAACACAAGGTCAGAGTGCCCTCATGCCCAGGACAAGCACTAGGAAGAAAAGAGGCTGCCTGGTCCTCGTGATGGAAAAGCTCTGGTTCTGCCCAGCCTGCACGAGAGCAGTAACCTACCCCGTCTCGCATTTCAGAGATAACACCTTAGAAGGCACAGGTTTATTTACAGCTGACGTCCGGCTGCTGGTCTTCTCCAGTGTAAGTGAATTTCAAAATACTTTAAATTCAGGATAAAGCAATGAAATGGGAAAATCTTTACACTCCAATAAGACATCATTACTGGCAAGCATATTGCGCTTTCAATATCAGACTGAAAACCACCAGTGCATGAAAGGGAATGAGGACATCAGCGTGGGCATCGGCCAGCTCAGTAGATAGGGTCCTGCAGGGAGGGAAGAAGCTCTGGGGGACTCTGGATGAAGGGCTCCCCCCACCTTTTCTGGACCATTAGAGGTCTCCAAGATGGCACGGTTTTGAGCCCACAACCTGGACAAGGGGTGGGAGTAGGGAGAATAGACCTGTTTGCCTCTGTACAGTGTGTGTACAGAGGCGTGCTCAGTGTATCCACAGAGGGCGATGAACGGGTAGGTTAGGCAGGGATCATTAGCATTTAGATTACACAACTAAGAAACTGATGAGTGGAAAGTACTGGTTGCCGTGACACACAAGAGGAGAGACCAGGAAGTCCCTGAAATTGATCAACTGTTCTTAAATGGAGGTCTCAAGTGTGGGTGACGGAAGGGAGAGAGAGAGGAAAGGCAGGAGGTAGAGAGGAAGGAAGGTGAAAGGAAAGAAGGAAATAAAAGCAGGACAGAGGAAGGAAGGGAGGCCACCAGGGAGGGAACAAGGGAAAAAGGAGAAAGAAAGACAGAAAGGAAGAGAGGGAGAACAGAAAAAGTAAAGGAAATAAATAAGAAAAGGTGAAAGAAGATGAAAGGAAGGCAGTGAGAGAGGGAAGTATATTTATTGAGGGTGCCAAGCACGAGGTAGACATCTTTTGCTTATTTATGTAAGGGAAGGACCTATTGCCCCCATTTATGATGAGGAACTCAGTGAAAGTCAAGTTCTTTATGGTCATATGTATGACTCAGATCCCAAAGCTCTTTGTACCCCAATACGCCACTGGCTTTCCCCCAGTTTTCCCTGAGCCAAATGTTTAAGTGTACCTGCTTGTTCAAGGCTGGGAAAAATTACGGGAATGCTTAGCATCACAATTTTCTGTTCCATGTCAGATGCTCTGCTAGACATTTTCAAACAGATTAATCCTTATAACATTACACACATTTTATAGATGAAGACACAGAGGCTCAGAGAAGCCCGACGTAGACCGCACAGCTATTCGGCGGGGGAACCAAGACTCTTACGGAGACTGCCTTAGCTTAGAACCATTAACCTCAGTTCTAGTCGTGACTCAGCTATTGTCTTAAGCAGTGACTATGGGGCTTCTACCTTTAGAAGCCTATGGTAGGCTGAATATCGGCCTCCACAAAGATAACCCTGTCCCATTCCCTAGGACCTACAAATATGTCACCTCACATGGCAAAAGGGACTTTGTAGAGGTGACTAAATTTAGGATTTTCAGATGGGGAGATTTTCCTGGATTATCTGGGTGGGCTCAGTATAATCACAAAGGTCCTTACAAAGGAAAGAGGGAGGAAGAAGGATCAGGATCAGAGTGGGAGAGATTTGAAGATGCTGTGCTGCTGGCTTGAAGATGGAAGGGGGCCAAGAGCAAGGAACGCAGGTGGCCTTTCCAAGCAGGAAATGGCAAGGAAAGAGATTCTCTCCTAGAACCTTCAGGAGGAATGCAGCGCTTGCTGACACTTTGATTTTAGCCCAGGAAGATTCATTTTGGACTTCTGACCCCTAGAACAGCAAAATAATAAATTTGTGTTGTTTTAAGCCATTAAGTTTACGGTAATTTGTCACAGCAGCAACAGGAAACTAATAGCAGAGCTTCAGTTTCCTTATCTTTCAAAGGGAAATGATCATCTTGAAACTGCTTATTCTATGTGGCTTTGATGAGGATAAAATGTTGTGTTCTTATGCTGGCTCTGAATACCACCTCTGCTAGGACACCTCACATGGACTGTGGTGCCCAAACTAGTCTTGCCCTGTCCAAGGAAGCTCTTATCTAGATTTTCCACATCTCAGCCTATATTCTTCCAGTGCTCTGTTCTGCTCCCTCCAAAAAGTAGCCAGCTAGTCTGCTGGGATCAATGAAGAATGAAGTCAAGCACAGAAGAAAACAGAGGCCAAAGATGGAGAAAGACTGAGTCCTGAGACATCGTTTGAGCCCCTGGATCCAGCTATGCCTGAAGCTGGTCTGCTCTTGAAATTTTCAGTTAGGCAAGTCAAGAAATTCTCATTTTTGCTTAAGCTGGTTTGAGCTGAATTACTGTCACATATAACCTAAAGTATTTAACCTATCCTACTATGTATCAGGTCCTATTTCACAAATCTTTGCTGCAACAATCCCATACAGTAGGATTACTTCCTTTAATAGATGAGAAAATTGAGGCACAAATTAGTGAAGCAACTCGCCCAAAGTGCAATAGCTTGCATAAGTGAGTAACAGTACAATTCAAACCCAAGTTTGGGTCCAAAGTCTTTGCTCTTAGTACCAAATTTTTAACTTTCATTTAACTTGAACACAATTTGGGGGGCCATAAAGTCAAATTGAAAATGCTATTTCTCTCAGGTCTTTACTCTTGCACTAAAATAATATATCACAGTTGTTGTTAACCCGTATGACGGATCCTCTTAAAATCTCTGCTGAAAATCTTATTAAGTTGTTTATTCAGAATTCGATGCTCGGTAGTAAAAAGATACAAGCTCTTTGTGAAACAGCTTGTATCAGAAAACGTTGTAAAAGCTGTTGGCTGCAAGGTAGTCGTGGAAGGAGTCATTTTACTTAAATTCAAATAACATCTAGAACACTTAACAGCTGGCGATTTCCGTTAGGAAGGAGCTGTTGGTTCATTACTACGTAGGGGAGATTGAAGCTTGCAACTAGCAAGGCAGGAAATATCAACACATAACCCACAGCTTCCCCCTCCCCTCTCCCCTTTTAAAAAGGTTTCTGTGTTGTCTGATCAACTGGGTTTTTGTTGTTCTGTTGATCTCCACTTTAAGGTGAAAAGGGGTCTTTTTCTGTTCTGTTCATCTAATCTAGATTTCACCAACTCAGGTGCCCACAAGAATATGTAAGTGAGTAAGCAGCCACGGTTGTATTCCTTTTTCAAAGACACTTGATCTTTTTCTTCTTCTTTTTTGAAAAAAATCTTAAAACATAGAGGATTACTATTTGCATCCACAGTGAAATATGGGATTTTGAGACATGCAATGTCTTCTCTCTCCCTTTCGTTTTCCTGTCTTTAAGGAGACTCGGAAACAAGTAAGAATAGAACGAAGCCTTGTGATGGAGAGACAATAAGGATGAACGGTGGGGACGAGACTGACTGGAGAGTGTGTGTGACGGGGCGGCCAGTGATGCAGACCTACTCTTGCTAGATCTTCTGGAAACCAGGCAAGGGCAAGCCAGAAATTGGAAAGTCTGTGTGAAAGCCACTGATTTTTCAGTGTTGCGTAGGATTGTTTTAAAAATTGTGTTGGCTGAACAAAAACATATCAAGTGGTTGAATACAGCCCATGGGCTATCGGTTTGGGGCATTTGGCATTGAGAGAAGAATTGGATAAAGCCAAAAAGGTTTGATGGATTTTCATCAGAAAAGGCACAGAATTACTCCCATGAGAAAAGAGATCTGCCATGGAAGGAGCAGGGGAGGGTGAGAGAGAGAGAGAAATAGTGATGGGGAAGTTTAGAGGAGACCAGGGGAGAAATGGTAGGTATCAGCCATGTTTGTGATGTGTGCGGTCTTGGGAGAAGGATGGAGAGAGGGATTATAAGAGGCTTCCGTTTATAGCTAACAATGGAATTCCCTTTGCTGCTCCCACAGAAGGAAGACTTCAGTATCTATTTAAATTGTTCGTTTGTTTGTTTTTGACATAAGGGTGAATGTTTTGGCTACACTACACAGGGGCTGGGTGGCCTCGGACCCAGCATGTCACTCATGTCTCTGTGCCCTAGTTTCTTCATCTGTAAAATGGGAATCCTAAGAGCACCAAACTGATGGGATTATGATGAAGATAATGTTGGTAAAGCACTCGGCAGTGCCTGACCCATATTAAATTCTCAATAGACGTGAGCTGTTATTTATTACCTCATTTACTTTGGTAAGTTGTCTAAACTGTCAGAATTTCACTTTCCTTACATTTCAATGGGAGCTTAAAAAATATCTGCCCCTTGGGGAGGATTATTAAATGGCCTGGTGTACATAAAGCTTTAGCACAGTGCCGTGCACACTGTAGGCACTCCACAAATAGTTCAGTGTGCCGGAATCTCCTCTTCCTCCTGTCTCCCCTCTCCCTCTACTCTGTTCTTCTTTTTCCTTCTTCCAGGGAAGCTCTGCTGGGAGTTACTTGCAAATACGTTCAGGAAAGCAGTCCAGGAGCAGATGAGGCATCCAAGAGGCCCTGGCTGGGGTTTATTTCAAGATGATGGGGGGGGGGGGGGGGGGGGCCACGAAGGTTATTATATAACAAAAATGTTTGCAATGATTTTGAGCGAAGGGAGAGAAAAGATTAGAAGCTATACAGCTGAGAGGTGATGAGAACTGAACTAAGGCGGTAGAGATGGGAAAGGAGGGGAAGAATCGAACACGGGAAGTTAGGAGGCAGCATCGATAAAGCTGGGCAACAGAATCGATAGGAGGTTATGAGAGGAAGGGGTGAAGAATGAGGATGAGGTTCAACCCCACGTGACCAAGAGACTGTGATGCCCTTAACAGAAGTCTGCCAGGCAGAGGACAGGTTGGATGGCCAAGATAATAAATCCAGACTGGGACGGGTTTGGGGCACATGAAAGCCCAAACATCTAACAGATAGCTAGAAGAGTGAAGACGGAAGTTCCATGAGAGCCCACTGTGTCTATCTGTCATATGCCCAGTGCCTAGGGTAGGGCTGGGCATAGCATAGATGGTAAATAAATGTTTTCTGAATGAATGAATAACTGGACCACACCATGGGCCTGGAAATGAGTGTTTTGGAGTCTTTTTATGTAGATCCATTAGGTGAAAACAAGCAATTTAATGGGGGTAGCTCAAGCAGAGAGTGAATAGGCAGAGAGTCAGAGGAGGACCAAGGAGAGATCCTCACCGTGAAGATGTTGAGAGGCGCTGGCACGTCTTTAGAAGGACTAGTAAGAGGACAAGGAATGGGGATGAATACACAGCAGACAGATCATATCAAAAAGTGGGTCTTCTATTCTGAGGCTTAGAACCATTACATCAGCCTCCCAAGAAGCTACAGCTTGGAATCCTAGAAGGACGAGGGCCTGTTGGCACCTGAACAAGAAAAGAGTTGCAGAAAAAGCAGCAGAGCGAAATTCTCCCCAGCTTGTTAAATCCTCCTTGAGGCAAAAAAATTCCAGCAGATTCCAGGAAATTGTCAAGAGGAGGAATTGCCCTCCCCAAGATAGCCTGGCAACCACATCCCAATAGGGCCAGGACATCTCGCCAGGGTGTCATGGAGCAGGACTCGCAGCAGCAAGAGAAGCCAGTCTGCCAGGGCCGTGGATCCTCCATTGTCTCAATCTGTCCCTCAAAGCAGTTCCAAAGACTTGCCTGTTCCCCTTTGGTTTGAGCTGCTTGCAACAAAGTGAAAGTATTTTCCCACTCAGCAACTATGATCCTTGCTAGTCTCGCGTGGTCTTTGACGAATGATTTTGCTCATCATTTAGTCATCTCCTTGCTGTCTTTCCTGGGTAACCCTCAAGTTGTTGCCATTGAGGTAGAAGGGCCATTGTACTGGTGCATGTGGAAAGTCCTGAAGGGGCAGAGCTTGACATTGATCTTCAAAGGGCTATGGTGTTACTTCTTTTTGCTGTGGACGCTTTCACTGTTCTTTAGAAGAGAGGAAATATCTTTTCTGGTTTTGTAGGAGGAGAGGGAGAGAGATCTAAAATATTCAGTTCCAAAGACTTTCTTGACCTTCATGCCTTACACAATCCCTTGTTCCATGTTGCGCCACCAAGGGCTTAATAAATGGTTGGTGAAGTCAATTCATGCAATCAGAGGGCATTCACACACAAACAACTCTTACTGTGGGTGAAATACAAAGATTTAAACCTTCAAGGTCAAAAAGTACTCTCCCAGCTGGTGCTCTGTCTGCCCCATCTAAGTCAGCGGCGTCTCCAAGCCAAACACTCAAAGCCATTGTTGACGTTCCTTTTACTTTGTCATTTAGCCCCTCACCAAGCTATTTGATCTTACTTCACAAGTCCCTTTCAGATCTGTCCTCACCCTTATTTCCCTACTGTCACGGCCTTCTCTTGGTGTTTCTCATCCTGAGCTAGAAAGCATTACAATAACTTTCTCTCCCTGTTCTAGTCAAGAGGGACTTGTCCTAGTAACTCTGTCCTTTACTTCTGCTAGTTATCTTTGTCAAATAAAATTAGATCCTTATTCTCTTATTTAAAAACCCTCCTAGGAATCAAAATTTTTCAGAATAAAATCTAAACTCCCTACAAAGTTTTCCAGTCACGCCCCTTGCTCTTCTCCCATGTCAGCCTGTGACCCAGCCACTCTGAGCTTCTCCCCACGCGTAGAACGCATCTGCTTCTAGGACGCTCTTGTACTTTTGTTCCCCCTTCCCCAGAATTCCATTCCCCCTTTTTCTTGCAGAACAATTTATCGTCTATGACCCCCTTGCCAGTCCTTCATGGGTCGGAAACTTGGTCCCACTCACCCTAACTTGCTCTGCCTATACCCTCAGTGTTGAGCAAGAGATTTGTCATGCCCTGTCCTATGGGAGCTGCAAGAGAGGACACAGTCTTCCAAGATAGCCAGAGTTCAACTCCACTGTTTATTTCTTCAAATGTTCCCAGAGTGGAAACGACAAATAGTATCACATCCATTCGATATGTGGGGAAGCAAAAGGTGACGGTGTTGGGTGGGTCATAGCAAGGTGAGATGAGAACAGCAGCACAAACTTGCTTTCTGGCTCTGTATCTTCTTTGTCCACTCACTCAGCAGCTCCACAAGGCACCACCTCGTACCCAAGAGCTGTTCTCATCCAGAATCCCAAGAAAAGAACCACAGCTCTCAGCAGGAGCCCAGGACAACCTGCTCTGTCCTGCCAGCCAGGTAGCCTTCTAGAAAACTGTTCCAGGGGATGTAGACATTTGCCTAAAAGGAATGAAGCAGTCTCCGGGAGAAATTAAGCCCGAAAGTAAGTGCACACAACCACACAACTCGATTTTTATTATTGAAAAAAAAAACCATACATAAACATGGTAAAATAAGCAAATAATACAGAAGGACATGCAAGGAAAAGTATGTCTATCTCTCAACGCTGGTGCCTCGGGAGCTCACCCCTGCCGTCGTTGTTTACCTCCTAAAAATATTCCACCTTATAAAAGCATAAGTGAGTGTCTGCACATTTTTTAAATGAATAGAAACACAGTACAAATACTAACCAACACCTTGTAATTTTTCCTTAATATACTTTGGAGCTCATTCTGTATGAGCTGTAGACATCTTCGTCCTTTCATAGCTGCATGCATTCAATTGCGTGGATGTGCCACAGTTAGTTCAACTTCCCTACTGATAGGCCCTTAGATGGTTTGCAGTCTCTAGTTATTAAAAATGTTGTCACACGCAGCAGTTAAGTGCACATATTTCGCTTCAGCGGCCCGGGGTTCGCCGGTTTCGATCCCAGGTGCAGACACGGCACCACTTGGCAAGCCATGCTGTGGTAGGCGTCCCACATATAAAGTAGAGGAGGATGGGCATGGATGTGAGCTCAGGGCCAGTCTTCCTCAGCAAAAAGAGGAGGATTGGCAGCAGATGTTAGCTCAGGGCTAATCTTCCTCAAAAAAAAAAAATGTTGCCACAAACTGGTCACCCATATGCCATGGTGCACATATGCCAACTGTGACATAAATTCACAAAAAAGGAGAGTAACGGTCAAAGATATGAAAGTACAATTTCTTCTTAAAGATGAAGATCTTTCTGTGGATGGTCCATCCCTGGAGTCGTGACCCACTGCACATGGCTCTGTGGCCTTCAGTGGGAACTGCTGACTCCAAATACAGGGGCTGGCATGACATGACCCTAGGCAGCAGAACTTGGGGTGCTTTGGAGCTTTCAAACCTGTTGTCCATATATAAACCATTAGCATGGCATTCAAGACCTTTTATCACCCGGCGTATCATATAATAAGGTGACTTGGGCCTTACCTATAAGTCAAACTCCTTAAAAACTTGAAAGCAGAATATAAGAGGTGCCAAGATGAACTAAAAGTAGGCTAACTTTCCCCAAGGCATATAGAGACCTGGCCTCATGTTACAATATCTTCCTAATCTGCCCCAAATGACTAGCCACCCTCCGTGCATATCCCATAATAGTCATTAGCCTCTTCAAAGAGGCAGAGAAAAGACTTTTAGCAATTTAAGACCTAGGGCACACCCAATTAGGAATAAAGTTGTAGATCTGGAGTTGCAAACTCATATACCTACACAGGCCCCTCGCCACACACAGACATGCACACACACACACACACACTTTGTGTTATGACCAAAGCTGAGCGGGGTCAACTGGAGAGCTCAGGCTTGTCCAGAGGGAGCCGCCTCTCCTCAGACCAGCTCCGCTTCCACTTCCTTTTGGGAAAGCAGACCTAGTATCACAAGAATTTATACGGCTTCAAGACAAATTATAAATCCAGATTTGAATGTAAATCCTCCCAATTTTACAGAATTTGAAAATAGTATTTTAAAAAGTTGATCCTGCAGGCTGAAAAAAATGTATATAATCAGATTAGGTCGATGCATCCTCAGATCTCTCTGCTCTAGGTGTGGCCTGGCTGCTCACATATCGTTCCACCTTCTTATCCAAGCAGGTTCACTCCTGTCCTCAGCATCCATGCTTCCATCCCAAATGATAGACATGTATGAAGGTCTCCAACTTACAGCTGAAACAGAGGCTGGAAAGCAAACCTGCTTTTGTTCAAAGGAGAGTTCTGAAGCACTTTTTGAGCTGTGCTCCAGCTGCAGGAATGAGGATCACACATTGGGCATTCTGAGGACCTCAGAAGACACCTTATAACTAAGACCTAAATTACATATGACCAGTGGGCAAAATGAGTTGGTTGGGCCATAATAGCAACAATCAGGTGGATTCACTTAAGAAAGCTACATTGCTTGTCAACACAAAAGCTGCTTCATTATTAGAATCTTCTTGAGCATTTCCCACTTCCCAGGTGGTGTTCTTTCCTTGATCCTTTGAAATGAGTCGTGTGATCCTTCCTAAATTGCCTCAGAGGAAGAGCAGGAAATCCGGGGGCTCCTCACACCCATCTTTGCCATTCCCCCTTTGAGTGGGATGTGCAAATTTGCTTCTCCTTGGAACAGCCTCTGTACATATGGCATGTTCTTGGAGGAAATGTGCCTGCAGCTCAGGGAACTCACTCGGGGCAGGGCTGGCACTAGCATATGGCCTTCCCCACCAGAACTAAAACAGCAGAGACACGGGACTTCAGGTCACCAGTCAACAGCATCCCAAATCTGGCTACCATTGTGTGTGCAGGAAAACAGGGATGCATTTAGATGCATTCTGACCCTAATTCCTTGTTACCATCTTGAAATGTGAGAGAGGTTTAATGTTTTCCATGTTTGTGGTATAAACTTTGCTGGGAGATCAAAAGCATCTCTCTACATACCCCACTCTGTTGGTTGCCCAGCACCCATCCAATTCTCTCTTGATAACATCACCTTGATTTCCTTTTGGAAAATTCTCTCTTCCCCGCTGGCTTGGGCCTTAGGGACTATTTTTCCAGATGCTCTATCTTACCCCAGTCAAAGAGTGAAAACATTCTGTTATTCCTGAATTGGTTCATTTCACAAATACTCACTCAACATCTACTTTGTTTCAAACACTGGCTTGGTGCTGAAAACATAGATTGATAATTAATAGTCAATGTCTTCTCACTTCAACTTTAGGAAACTTACATGCTAGTGTACAATCCACAGCTCCCCTTGACCTAAGCCAGGCTAACTGTCGAGCTCCCTCTGGAATTAGGATCTCATACAGAATGACACAATAGCTAAAAATGACTGGCCTCATCTATTCCAGCTTGGCACTCTTGTAAGACTTAGAGGAAATCTGATTCTTAGACCCCCCAAGAATTGTTCACATTTCTATCCAGGGACTCCTGGGTGCTTACTCATATCTATATCCCATTTCCAGTCTTCCCATCAATGCCATGAGTACCCCAAACTTCCAATGAAACCCTCTTTTATTTTTGTTTACTGGTGTCGGTCTTTATTGCTTGTCAGCACAGAACCTCCACTGATGTTGGAGCTGCTTTTTGGTTATCTGGTCATTATGTTGTCTTGGCACCTCATCCTTCCAACACCTGGAGTGTTTTTTTTTTTTTTCAAATCAGGATTTAATAAAAACAACAAAGCAACTAGTTGAAAATAACTAAAGCCATGCTGTAGAAAACATTACCTGCAATTTGACCCCCTCTTTCTCTCTCTCTTTTTTTTTTTCTTTTTTTTTGGTGAGCAAGATTGGTCCTGAGCTAACATCTGTTGCTAATCTTCCTCTTTTGGCTTCAGGAAGATCATTGCTGAGCTCCGTCTGTGCCAATTTTCCTCTGTTTTGTGTGGGATGCCGCCACAGTGTGGCTTGAGGAGTGGTGCTACGTCTGCACCCAAGATCTGAACCTGTGAACCCTGGGCCGCTGAAGCTGAACGTGCAAACTTAACCACTATGCCACCAGGCCAGCCCCTCTCTCATTCCTTTCTTGACCCTCACCTTCAAAATCAGGGATATCTAAAGTGCAGTTTTAATGATAACTATCAGTGTCTTCCACATTTCTTAAACAGTAGTGCCCTAGGAATATGTATGACCTAGTTCTTACCTATCTTGGTTTCTTCTATGTTTAATTAACCCACTTGCCTATCCCTCAGTGACTGCCATGGCTCACTGTTTGGGACGTGCTTGTACCTGCTACTTAGTAATGACTACTTTGTTTCAGGGCAATATCCTAATGGCTTGTCTTTCAGACTTTCTGTATATAGTAGCTTCAAGTCAGTCCTGAAGGGAATAGGAGTCTGTAAGATACGCCACAAACGCAGCCTGTCTCTTTCTAAGCTGACCTCCTACATGGAAGCTGAAAAGATAAATTGTTTTGGTTATTTTCAGAGTCCCAGTAGATACTATAAACAAGTAACGATAGCTGGCTGTAAGGCCGTACAAGGTGGTAGGAACCTAAAAATAGAAGAGTATGTACCCTGCCTATAGAACCAGCCACTGCTCGAGGATGCCATGTAGAAATGTGGGCCCAATTTTGGCAGATCTTCCCATTTTTCAAGAGAAGTTTTGAAATCTGGATTTGTGGGTGAAATCTACCAATTTTTAGATGTTGGCAATTAACTAAAACGGAACTCATGGTTGAAGACCAAACAAAACACGCTTATGGGCAGATTTCAGCCCACAGGCTGCCAGTTTTTAGCTCTGGATCTCTCTTCACCTATTCTGCAACGCATCTTACAATATGTCAGCTAGCTGTGCTTCTGCGTACTTTTAGCTTTATATTTTGGTTCTTCCTTATTCTCTTGCCTTGTTTGGAATTGATAGCCTTCTTCTAGATCACTCGCTTTATGGTTTCGCTCTAGGAATTACCTCAGGCTTCAATCCTCGTGTGCAGCTTGACTTCATTCCAGGCCTGGGGACAGTTAGCCAGGCCTTCCAGCCTCCAGCCTCTGCTTGAATGCTCTCCACGGCAGGGAATTTATTACCACCTATCAGTTGATTCCATAAAATGAAGCCATA
This sequence comes from Equus quagga, assembly GCF_021613505.1. Taxonomy (NCBI): domain Eukaryota; kingdom Metazoa; phylum Chordata; class Mammalia; order Perissodactyla; family Equidae; genus Equus; species Equus quagga. The sequence goes on along the minus strand of NC_060273.1, from coordinate 19,632,218 downwards.
TACTGGAGTGGAAAGGATGTGGATTCTGGAGAAAAACAAATAGGAGTTCAGCTCCCATCTTGGTTGCCTAGCCTGTGCAAGCCACAGTTTCATCTGGTAAACAAATACTTGTTTGGGGAATTAAATATAATAACGTTTGACAGCATATTGTAGCTTTCACATAGGAAGTAAGAGGGTCACAGTGGTACCTTCTCTTCTTGCTGTTATTTCCTGTTCATTTGCTCTGGGAACGCCCTCCTGAGCAGATGTCAAATCTCACTTTCACATTACAGTCTTTCAAAATTAAGAGATCATGTTCACATCCCCCCTTTTTTCTCTTTTCCAGACTCAATAGAACCAGTCATTTCAAGTGCAAAGGACCCCACATGGACATTAAGCCCAGTCACTCCTGGGATTCAGGGAAGATGCGGAGGTATGCTGGCAGTCAGGATGGAGAGGGCCTTCTGGAAGCCTGTTTGAGGCACTGAGGATCCACCTGGGAAGGGGGCATCTTAGGAAGGGGGGCCCAGGGGAAAGGGTTTTGTTCCGTTACAATGCTTCTATTTGGGAGTGAGAGGCAGGAGTAGGGAAAAGGCCTCTCCCAGCACAGCACCTACGGGCACATGCCTAACTCTCTAAGGAGAAGGCAGAACATCAAGAAACGAGTAAAAGAAAAACAAAGGGGGAAGAGCTGTTGCGGCGTTGTAAAACGGTGGGACACAGGGAGGCACGGTTTGGAAACTCGTGAGACAAACTGGACTGGCCCATGAGGGTGAGAGACGGTCTTCCCGCCGACCCCCAGCTTGGCTCCTCACTACCACCAGCTCCAGCAGATTCCTCTCAGGATTAAGGGGATACTGGCTCTGTAATGCTCTACACGTGAGACCTGCAATAATTGCTATTATTCGGTGTGACGGCGTGTGGCTTATAGGGTCCGTGACTTGGCAATCAAGTAATGAGCTATTGATGAGGGAAATGAACCTGATGACAGCCAAGGCTGGAGACCATTAACACATGAGCCTTTTCCTGCTGAATGTTATCACCCAGGACTCTTGGATAACAGCTAACAATTATAACTACAGTTATTGAGATGTTATTCTGTGCTGAGTGCTTTATACAGATTATTCCACGTAAGCCTCACAACAACGCTATGAGAAAAGGATTATTACTATTCTGATTTACAGAAAAGGAATCTGGGCAGACGAAAACAACGAATACTCACCAAGTGTTGGGAAATGGGGGCTCACTCACCACTAGAGAGCTTGTTAAGAAATACGAGTAAGGAAGACAGAGCACACATGGTCCCCTGAGCTCTGATGGGCCTCAGAGGAGGGATGCTCAGGCCGGGCAGAGCTGGGCTGGAAGCACCACGGGTGAGAGAGAGATGCTGCTCTTGTCCTGGTACATGGTAATAGGGGAAGGGCAGGGTCATGCCCCCCAGACTTTAATGTGTGTGTGAGTCACCTGGGGATCTTGTTGAAGATGCGGATTCTGACTCAGTAGGTCTGGGTGAGGCTCCAGATTCTGCATTTCTTAAAATCCCCCATGGGATGTCAATACTGCTGGTCCACAGATTACATTACGAGTATCAAGGATCTAGGCAACTCCGTAAGCAATGGAGCTTTTGGTTAGAGAACTGACCTTGTTGGGAAGCAAAACTTCAGCTCTAGTCTCAGCTTATTTTGCCACTGAGCAAACTCCAACCTGGTGAGCCAACTCCCTGCTATGTCAGCACAAGGGTCTGGGGTGAGGAAATGAGGCCCCAGGGCCAGCCACAGGTATCTCTCCTTAGTTCTCCAAATGAAGCTAAAATGCGTTGTTATTACCCAACTAAAAAAAATAGCAAATTAAACATAAGCAAAACCACAAAATTAATAAAATTAAAATTGTAATGTTAATTTAACATGACATTAATATCGTTAGTATTGTAGTAAATCAGCACCCATTAAGTGAATGGGATATAAATTACTATAGCCTAGTTTCTTCTCATGTTAGCAACGCCCCTCCAATTTTTAGCGTGAACTAACTGCAAAACTTATTTTTGGACAGCTCCCTATGATGTTATTTGGCCTCCATTTGATTCAACAGTATCCTTTATATATCATGCTCACCTCTCTTATTTCTGTATTAGCCTGTGAGAATTGCAGTCATATGATGTTGCTTTCATGATGACTAATCAAAATCTTGATTTAATAACAACATCAAAAGCTAAAGCTTTTTTTCATGAAAATATCTTTTGATTTCTAAAAAGACTCCTCGTTTTTATTCCTGCCAAAATAATTCTAAATGAATACAGGAGCCAGAAGAAGTGAAATTATGTGTCATTTTGTTTGTCTGTTAATTTTTAAAAATCATTTTTAAAACACTTTATGTTTTCTTCCATCAAAACAGTATATTTTTGCTTCCTACTTTCTAATGTGAGAATATAGGTACCCATTTCAGTTCTGCTCCTGTTTCTACTTCCTAACTTCTGAATGGTTACTTTTACAGTGTCAAATTTACAAGACTTACATTTTGTTCTCTGACGGTAATTAGTACTCTGAGTGTTATTAGTGGGTTGATTCTTTTTTTTTTTTTAAGATTTTCTTTTATTCCTTTTTCTCCCAAAGTCCCTCGGTACACAATTGTGTATTTTTTTCAGTTGTGGGTCCTTCTAGTTGTGGCATGTGGGATGCCACCTCAGCATGGCTTGATGAGCGGTGCCATGTCCGCGCCCAGGATCCGAACTGGTGAAAGCCTGGGCCACCGAAGCAGAGTGCGCAAACTTAACCACTCGGCCGCTGGGTCAGCCTCAGTGGGTTGATTCTTAAAATTGAAAATCCATAGTGATTTCATTATTATGACTGTTTAAAAGTGGTTCACTACACAGCCATTGCTATGATTAAATGTTATTTCTCGTATGATTTTTTGCCTGGAGTTCAATTTTTGGGGAACTAATTACTTTAGACTCATTTTTAATTTTGTTCAACCTCTCCTACAAATTTAATATTCTTTCTAGTCCTCCTGTTTCCCCGGAGAGTCCCTTCTGGGCCTTACATTTATGATAATGTCTTTATTCTCCCATCATATTTATAGAACTTTAGCCATGTATTGAATCCTGAGTTGACAGGATTTTCCCTCAGAAAGTCAAAAGCTCCTAATATCTAGATTTGCTGATGGTTAGTTTGATGCTGAATTTTTGTTTTCATTTTGGATTTTTTCTCTTCTTTGCTTTTAGGATTTTCCTTTTATCTTTGATGTTCTGACATTTTGTGGTAATGTGCTACGTGGGGTTTTGTGTGTGTGTGTGTGTGTGTGTTTAATTCATTGTGCTGGGCAATTTGCAATCTGAGCCTTAAGTCCTTCAGTTGTGGAGAAATTTCCTGATTACTTGCTTCCTACCTTCCCCTGGCATTTGTCTCTTGGTCAGATGTTGAATGCTCCGGTGTTGACCCTCTGGGTTTCTTTCTCATATCTTCCCCCTCTTTGTTTCCCTGTTCTACTTCTGAGAGATTTCCCAGGTCTAATATTCCTACTTTTCTATCGAATTATTTTCCACTCTGACAAATGTGTCTTTACTATCTAGGAGGCATTTCTCGGTATATGTTCATTCCATTGTCACTGTGCCCTACACTAGTTTTCATATTGCAACGTCTTCTCAAATCTCTCTGAGAACACATATGACAGTATAAGTTCCCTCCTGTTCTTTGCAGGATGTCTGTTTCCTCCAGAATCATGTTTGCGTCTGTTCATTTTGATGTCTCTCCTCTATGTTGGAGGGTCTCCCATTGGAGACCTTTGACCGTTCATGCTCAAGAACAAGTCGATCAAAACTGACGCGGGTGCTGTAACATGAACAGACCTTGCTGCTTTGACCAATTTGCTCTAAGTGAGACTCATTTGAGGAAACAAGTGAATCATTACCTGGTGAGCACCTAAATGGTAAAATGTAAAAGACATTCTTCTGGGGACTTCCAATTTCTCTGGAAGAGAATATTTCTCTTTTTGAAGTCTTGGCATGGAAGCCTGGCTTCCAAGAATTATGCCCTCCAGGGCATAAGTGGGTTTGATTGTTTCGTATACACACTTTTGATTAATCACCTTGTTTTCTGCCCCACATGGTAATCCTACCCTCTTTTGTAAGTGATACTTCATAGTGTTGAGGTCCTTAAACGCATGGAAAGGCATACTAGCTCCCTCCTTCAGTTCATACTCTGGGCTGTGGCTTCCTTGATTCTCCTTCACCAGTTTTCAATCCTCCATATCTTATCTGTCTTCCAAAAATTTGATGAACTCTTTCTTCTGATGACTCTCTTTCATCTTCTTATCACTGAGTATTTAAACATTCTTTTCATTCCTATGCTATCATTTTATTGAGGCACTGGTAGAGAGAGGGAATAAACTCATGTGGCCAGTCAACTTCAACCACAAGTCATTATTATTACTCAGGCATTGGAAATGCCAATCTGCTGACAGCCTGATCTTCTTTTCTAGATCTTTAAAGGTAAATGCTGCCTTTAATTGGCACCAACGATTACGTGGTACCAACGAAATTATAAACTACATGCAAAGACAGTACTTGATCATAAGGATATGTGTCAAATAAGATGCTTTCACCTGTAAGTACTAGGAAACCTCAGCTTAATCTATTTAAACAATAAGGAAAAGTATTATCTTATATATTATTAAGTCAGGATTAGGCAGGATCCATAAGTAAGTAAGATCAGGACTCTGTTTCCATTTCTCTGAGGTTTTGTTGACTGTTTTTCTCTGTATGTGGACACACATTAGTTTCCGTCCTTGCACAAGATGGCTTCCTGCATAGACATAAGATTACTTCCTGCATGTACATAAGATGGCTTCCTTCATGACCACTAGAGGCAAGTGGAAAAATTGGTTTCCCATTTTTACATCCTGTGAATGAGAGAGGGGAAAAAAAACTCTTCCCCCGACTACAAAATAAAAGGTCATCCAGGCAATCTTATGCCTACTCCACATGTTTAAGTCACCAGGGAATGCTAATTTACTCAAGTCTGGGCTTCTGAAACTAATACCTGAAGGGAAATAGGATTACCATGATTTGCATAAAGAAACCAGAATTTGTCTTTAAAACCAGGGCTGCATGGGGGATGGAAATACCTGATAAAAGATGTGGCTTTGAAAAAGATGAAAGGGAAATAGAACACAGGTTAGGTAAACAATAAGGTCCACCATTGGTGGTCATCTCAGTGACCCAGGACATGCTTTTAATTGTTATTCATGCCAACATAGCAATGTACCATTTAAATGTTCTCATAGAGAACTCTCAGGCATCTGACAACACATTTATGAAATACCTCCCCTGACCACACTACACTATTTCTCCAGATGTGGGCCTCCCCTTCAATCACCCTCTCTGTGCTCCCCACAGAGAGCAAGCTCAGTTTTCTCTGCCCTCTGAGATGCAAGTTGCCTGGAGGATCTTAATTGCCTGAGAAAAAGAGTGCCCAGCAAAGGTTTCTGGGAGGTAAAGCTACCCTGCTGTCCCAACCCCAGTGACGTTTGAAAAGGAATTACTGTCATTATCATTCTCCGACACTGCCATTCCTTCCTACTGCCGAACTTCAATTTACGGCTCATGCTCAGTTCTTGATCATGCTGCTGTCTGCCTCCACCTCCCACATTAATACTGTGTGTGCAAGGAATTCATCTTCAAATGTATTACAAAAGTGTCAACGTGCGAGGTTCATCCAGGCAACCTTAAAGTTCAATTAAAATAGAAACTTACAAAGTAAGTGAATCAAAGTTATCTTACCTAAGCCCAAGATTAATTTCTCAGACTTTGAAGGTCCAAGTTTTATTAGTAAAATCGTAAAAATTATGTAGCTTGGGAAAATTGTCCGGGTCAAGTCAGGCAACTTTGTTTTCACTCATGCATGCATTCCACAGACATTCCTGAATGTCTACTGCGAGGAAGCTGCTGGATGAGGCCCCTAGGAAGAACTAAACGTTCTCCACCCAGAGAGGGTGTCTTACAGTTCCCCAGGGCACAGACTGCTGAACTGGAAGTTTGAGAGCAGGAGGTCTTTTAGGGATGCTCTTGGAATTAATACCTGTAAGGCAGTGAGTGAAGCAACATGGATAATAGGAAGAAGTTGGACGATAGTGAAGGTACAGCAAAGGCCTGAGCTCGTCCCACAGGGAGGTCTGGATAAGGGATGACCTTCTGTCCTTGTCCTGAATTAAAGGAAGGGGATCAGGCCTCTGTATCTCCACCTGACCAATCACTGGACTGTAGCTGCTCCCAAGGAAAGACCCTAAGCTTGGGCAAGGCAGCTCCCTTCAGGTGAAGAAAATTCCTGTGGAGTGACTCAGCTGTGAGCAGTGAGCAGTCCACACTCCTGGAAGCTGGGGAATGAGTGCTTTAGTCTGGAGGGGAACCTGCGCAGTTCTTCACTGTATCCATGCCAGATAGCGGAGTTAAAAAGGTGTAGCTTGGGGCTGGCCCCATGGCCGAGTGGTTAAGTTCTCGCGCTCCGCTGCAGGCAGCCCAGTGTTTCGTTGGTTCTGAATCCTGGGTGCGGACATGGCACTGCTCATCAAACCACACTGAGGCAGCGTCCCACATGCCACAACTAGAAGGACCCACAACGAAGAATATACAACTATGCACTGGGGGGTCTTTGGGGAGAAAAAGGAAAACATAAAATCTTTAAAAAAAAATGTATAGCTTGACTTCTGGTCAAGGAAGAATTATAAGGTACATGTCTTGAAGCCCAACTGTTATTCCAAACATATGGCAACAAAAGATAAAATATAAAAAGTAATAAGTAGAAATGAATGTTTAAATAAGACATAAAAAACAAAAATTAAACAGATAGCTTCATATACTTGACACATTGTCCTGATATTAACTTTCTTCATGGTCACAATATGGTTCGTTATAGTGAAAAGATGACTTTCTGTAGCAATTAGAGTAACGGGCTTTCTTATTTCTATCCTGTGAGAGTGAGATGGAAAAATTAACCTTTCCTTTAACCACAAAATAAAAGTCCTTCCCTCCAGGCTTGTGTCACACCAATCCAAAAGCAGCCAAGGATAAGCATAGCTGTAGATCGGAAACCCAAGGTGGTAAAGGAGCTGCTGGAGCGGACAAAAGGCAGCCGGGAGCCTGGCTCCCACAAGAAAATAGAGACTAAACATTCCCTACAGTGGGAAGGGGACAAGAGCCAAGATGACTGCTCGAGCGCAGAAGCTAGACTATCTTTTCCCACCTCTGAAAGCAAGCTGAAAGAGCTGAGACTTACCACAATGGGATAATGAGGCAGGCAGGAGGTAGTAAACACAGCCCCTAACCCAAACTCGGATGAGCAGCCCAATGGCTCAGTAGCTGCATCTGTGTTATCTCAATATTATCAACAATAGCCTTAATTCAACAAGAGGAAACGGCTCTGAACTGGGGGGCGGGGTGGGGGGGGGGGAGGGCCTGAAGAGCCAGCTGCAAAACTGTTCAATAGGGAGGAGTGAGCACAGAGAAAAAGAGGAAGGGAAAAATGGTTTTCACTGACAATGAGCCTACAATACAAAATAATAAAATATACAGTAAGATCTAATGGTAAAGAAGAAATCCTATAGAATCAACTATGAGCAGTCCACAATGGGTGATTATTAATGAAAATAACAATAATGAAAAGAACAGAATATTCTGAAATTAACATTAAAATAATTGTGTTCCAGAGGGTGATGTCAGCATCACGGTGGCAGAAGAAGTCCCTAATTTTTGTCCCCTCATGCCCAACAACAAAAATTCAGCGTCCATCCATGGACAAAAGTGCCTTTAGGGAGCTGTGGGATCCAGCACCATACACCAAGGGACCTGGGAGGAGTATCGCCCATCCATTTGTTAGACAATAGGCAGACAGACGTTGGTCCTGGCTGTGGACCCTGCAGTAGCCCATGTACTGTCTCTAGCAGCTCTCAGCCGCAGTCTGAGCAAACCGTGTCTTAGAGAATCACCCACAGATGACAGGGCCTTTGTGGAAGTCCAGGATTCAAGAGGAGAAGTTTTAGCACACCACTGGAGCAAAAAAATATGAGTTTGGATGCATTGGATGGGGTAAAAGGAACAGTTTCACTGAATGGAAGAAAATACGGGGTATATATATAATGCAGTATTATTTAGCCATGAGAAGGAAGGAAATCCTGCCGTTTGCAACAAATTGGATGGACCTTGACAGCATTATGCTAAGTGAAATAAGTTGGACAGAGAAAGGCAAATACTGTATGTTCTCACTTATATGTGGAATCTAAGAAAGCCAAACTCATATAAACAAAGAATAGAATTGTGGTTACCAGGGGCTGGGGAGGGAGCAGGAAGATGAGGGAGATGTTGATCAAAGGGCACGAATTCCAGTTATAAGATGAACAAGTTCTGGAGATCTGTTGTATAGCATACTGATTATGGTTAACAATACTGTATTATACACTTGAGAGTTGCTAAGGGAGTAAATCTTAAATGTTCTCACCACAAGAAAGAAATAGTAATTACGTGATGAGGATGCTAGTAACGATATGGGTAATCATTCTGCAATATATGTGTATCAAATCAACATGTTGAACACCTTAAACTTACACAATGTTATATGTCAATTATATCTTAAGAAAACTAGAAAAAAATGAAAATCTAATTAAAAATAAATAAACTAATGTTTTGAATCCTTGAAAGAAATAAAGGCAGGAATAACGTTAATTTTAAAAAAGAACAAGAAGTTATGAGGGGACAGAAATGATTCTAAAATGTATATTTAAAAAGTGTCTCCTAGAAATGTCAGAAAAAAAAATATGGTCCTTAAAAATTTTTAATCATTAGATGATATAAACTCCAGACTGGATATAATTAGCAAGAATTAGTGAATTGGAAGATCCTACTGAGAATTTAACAAGAACACAGCATAGAGAGAGAAAAATACTTTTTTATTGAACAATGGTTAAGAAACATGGAAAATAAGTTGATAGGCTCCAAAATAAGTCTAATAGGAATGTTAAAAGTGTAGAATAAAGCAAATGGCTGAGTAAAAATATTCAAAAAGATAATGGCTGGGAATTTTCCAGACTTCCTGAAAGAATGCACCAAATCCAGGTAGTAAAAATGAAAATAAATGCACATCTGTACACATCCGAGTGAAATTTAGGGACAAGAAAAAAGTCTTGAAGTTACCAGAAAGAAAATATAGATTACCCACAAAGGAATGACAATTATACTCTCAGCAGACAACAAATGATGCCAGAAGTCGGTGGAGTAACAGATCTTCACAGTGCTGGGGGAAAATAACCATAATCTGTAATTTCATTGTGGCCAAATGAAAAGGCAAAAGAAAAGGGTTTTCAAATATACAAAGATTAAAAGAGCATCCTTCCTACAGACCCTCCTGGACACATGCAGAAAGAATTATAAAAAGACATAATTCAAGAGCAAAGAGATAATTTTTGAGCTGGGTCAGGCAGTCAGTAAACAAACTATTTATTGAGCGTCTACTCTCCGTGAGGCACTGGGTTAGACACTGCAGGTATCCCTGCCCTCATGGAGTTTGGAGTCTAAGCTCTGAAGGATTAAGTTGAAGAGTATTTCAGAGAGAAGAAACTGAGGGTAAGAAGGTATATGGGCATGAAAGCACATGGGGTGTTACAAGAATGAGGTCAAATGGCTCATGGTTGAAAGAGCTAAAACTGAAAAGACTGACTGAGTCTAGGATGTGCTCATAAGCAATGGAGATCCATTCAGGGATTTTATGAGCGCTTCAGCTGTGAGGTCTGCCCCATGGCCGAGTGGTTAAGTTCGCCTGCTTCTCTTCAGTGGCCCAGGGTTTCACCGGTTCCGATCCTGGGCACGGACCTAGCACCGCTCATCCAGTCAGGCTGAGGTGGCATCCCACATAGCAGAACTAGAATATGCAACTATGTACTGGGGGGCTTTGGGGAGAAAAAGGGGAAAAAAGAAGATTGGCAACAGATGTTAGCTCAGGGCCAATCTTTAAAAAAAAAAAACAAAAAAAGGAGTGATTAAACTGAATTGAATCCTGATAATTTCAGTTTGGTATCAACGTGATGGCATGAGTTGTTAAAAATGAGAATATAGAATGAGTAAATCCCAAAACCCGCCTTCCACGGAGAATAAAGTTAAAACTCTCTATGGAGACATTTAAAGGATGTCAGCCTTTTTCTGCACACCATTTGATGCATCTGAATTTTTCCAGTCCTAGCTATTGGCCATCTGTATATTTTGATGCTGTGGGTCAGAAAGGGAGAGAGTGAAAACAGGATAAATCTCAAATAAAATAGCAACAAGCTGAAATAAAAAGATAAACCCCTGACCTTTAGTCAGTTTTGCTTTCTAAAGAAAGACATGCACATGAATTTGCTTCCCTAGCTACTATGCAGAAAAACAGAAGATGAGGTATTTGGTAATTTTATGGCCATTGGAGTGATAAAGTGTCACAGAAAGTTATTGTGTTTTAAGACAGTATTCTCCTTCACGCACAGACTCTGGGGAGCAGGAAAAGACGGGGGAGACGTCATCATATACAGAAATAGTTCATATGTTTATAGGTTGTTTTAGAAAAGTTCTGTGTGCACAGCAGGCAGGCAGGACACTAGACAGCAGTGACTGTACTGTCTGCTCTTGGGAACCAGCTGACAAGGTAGCTCTGCGGAAGGTAAATACAATGTAACAAATCTGATGCTGGAGGTTTTTCGTCCAAAAGGACATAAAACTGGCCAATTTGATTTTGTGCTGAAGGAAAAATAGGGTAACACGCGAGTAGCAAACACGCAAATGCAACCATGAATATGCCTTTTCAGGGACACACAGGGGCTTTCAAGAGGGCACATGGAGGGCAAGGAGTGTTTGCTACTGTAAATGGTTGGGAAATTGGAAAGCTTGGCTTTTGTCTAGGAAAACTACCGGGTTCTACATCTTGAAAATTATAAATTCAGTCACTGGAGTTGAATGGGAAGAAATTTAAGGGAAGGAGACTTTTATGAAGCTAAAAGTCATCGAGAAATCATTCAATCCAACCCTTGGAATCCAAATACATCCTAATTATATCCACAAAAAAGGGGACGGATATGCCAACCAATGCAATGGCCTTCTCCAGGATTCCATGATCTTTGGCAATAGGAAGTCTTTCTTTGTGCTCCTGAAGGACTTGAGTAGATTACCCAACCCTCACGCAACACCATAGTGAAACCTTATCAGATGAAAGCCCATGTTTTCAAAAGTATCAACAATGCCTACTCTCTTTGTCATCTATCTCACCATTAGGAAAATCTTCCCAACATTTCAACATGTTGACATTGCTGACATTCTCCACCTTCCCTAGGTTTATATGCTCCAAAGGCCCCCATTGCCTTTGGATTCAAACAAAACCCCTTAGAATAATAAATACGGCTCCTCTTCTTCTTCCCCTACATACATGCTCTCCAGCTTACTCTCTGGACTCATATTCTTTGACTGCACCATGAGTATTCTGTGTTTCAGCCATACCAAAACATTCCGGCTTTTCAGGATATGCTGTGCTTCCTTGACTTCTGTTCTAGATGGTCCCTGAGTTAGCTTAAGAAATAAGGAAGTGCGAACTGGCATAGCCAATCCTTCCTAACGCACTCCCACAAACAGAGAAATTAAGTGTTCTTTACCCCAGCTCTTGAAATCCAGGGTGATCAAAGAAGAAAGTTGGAGTTGCACCCATGCTCCATCCCTTGCCTGAATGCTGGTGGTATACACTGAGATGGTGGTAGCTGACAGCAAATGAGATGTTCGTTGTTGATTCCATTTAGACCATGGTTTCACCATGGCTGGGCCATGACTCAGCAACTTTTTCAAGAGATAGACCAAAAAGTCAGGTCTAGAGCTGAAGCAATAGCTGAACAAGCACCAAAAAAAGGAAAAAAAAATCATTCCTATGAACAAGGTTCTGCCTTCCACCAGTTTTTTAACCTCCACCTGGTATCCATCAATGGTCCAAATACTCCAAGATTGGTATATCAGAATAAAAACTCAGCTCCTAACTGTTTTGTTAACTCTTAAGTCAAACATATTAGAAGCAAGAGCCTTTTACTTATTTAGTCAACTATTTTATCTTCGTTAACGAAGGAAATTTTAGTAATAGGAAAACAAAAAAAAAAGCTGACGATATTGAATATAAGGTTTTGACTTGCCTCTTTACTCCAGGGCGCTCCCAAACCTAAAAGTTTTCCTTTCTCTCACAAGTCAAAGTAATCATAACAATTCTTGAAGACACTTCACTATACGGCATTACACTTTACACGTTTCTTCTTCTAGCCGGTTAATTACACTTAAAAATAAATATGCATGCATTAAAGAGCTAACAATGAACTCCTTCTAAATATTAATGATTAGATTTAAAATACTATACTCATTGCAGAGCAATAAAACAATGGGGTATAACAGATATTCTCCTGCAATTTGGCCTCCTCCCAACTTTAAACTCTATCTGCCTTGAAAGTTCTCTCATATTTCTTCTATAAACCTTAAATCTGCTTCAAGGTCAGTCTTCTCATCCACCTCCTTTCTGAATCCTTTCTTCAACCTTCCAGCTGGTGGTGTAACAAGGGGTGGGAACGGTCAGTCCCAGTGGAGAGAAGTATTTTATCACTGATGCTATTTTGAATAGCTGACATATAGTAACAATAGAAAGTAGACTGATTTTGAGTTGGTTTTATTACTGTTTTTGAGTTTCCTATAATTGTTTGCACCCAGGGCAAACTTCATCCCACTTCCCCAACCCCACATTGGGGTGCCACTGCTTGCAAATGGGAGTGATACTTCCCTTCTTTTTCATCTCTGGTTTCTTTGATACCACTTACATGGAACTTATCAAATTTTGTCTTCTGTGGAGGATATTGGTGTCCATACTTTATCCTAAGCTGTTTGAGAGCAGGGACTATACCTTTTCCATTCCCCCAGTGCTCAGCAGGGGGTCTGAAACAAACAAGGCCATCAGTTCACACTAGTTTAATTACTAAGACATGAGTGAATATAGGTAAGAAAGCTGAGACCCAGAGAGGTTAAGCAACTTGCCCAAAGTCACAAAGAGTTGTCAATAATGCCAATATTGGAATCCATAACTTCCTGATTTAAGTAAAGCCACTAATCCTGCCGAAACTGCCCATTCATACGACTAATCTAAATTCACAGAAGGCTGACCGCTTATTTTGCATCAGCATTGACTTACAAGAGTATCTGAGGTTAAGGGTTAATACTTTTCTCTAGACAAATGTGAAATACCAAAACATTGGGAAAGATTACTAGTTTTGATTATTTTTTGAGTGCGGTAGGCCTTTTTATCTTTTGAGGAAGAATGTAAGGAAGAAAAAGCACTCGCAGGTTTTTTCAGCCTAATTGAAATATTCTCCACATCAAATATGTTCAGTGTAGTAGAAACTACAGATGTTATTGCTTTAATTTTATAACCCAATTATTCTTTTATTTCTAGTTGTCTTCAGGATAAATTAACTCTTATCAGCTATTCAAATAGGTAATTATCATAAAGCTAAATACCACACAACCTCATAATCCATGTCAATTTATAGACTAAAATGGAATAAAATCACACTCTGGAGTTACAGGAAAGGAACTCCAGATTTTTATTATTTCTCAACATTTTTTCCCAGAATACCCAAATGAAATTTAACAAGGGGATGATTTCTTTTTGTGAAGAAAAGGATCCAGAATTGGCTTTTTTATTGTAGCAGAATGAATGCTAAACTTGAGGTAAAAGATAATGAGTTTGGATACAAGATCTGTAATTTACCAGCTATGTGGCTTTGGCCAAATTATTTTACCCCTTTGAGTTTCAATTTCCTTCTCTCCAACAGAAAGATTTGGGATAGTTTATCTCTAAGATCCTTTCTACCTATAAAACCCCATGACATTAAGCTTCTAATGGTGCTGTAGTACTCTGGCCAGGACCTCTCAGGATTCAAGGCCTTATGGTTATAACAGATAATGAGGTCAAGTCACATGGCCTTCAAGAACAAAATTGTATTCATCTGCGTCGCCTCAGGGCAAGGCCGGCATTAGGGTAAGGCTAGTGAGACACTCAACTCAGTGCAAAAGTTAAGGATGCCTTCCCAAAAACTCAGCAATCAAGATTAATATTATTAATGCAATATTTTTAAAAATCAAAATTAATGCAAAAATCCGTAATGAACAAATATCAAAATTTTAAATAAAGGTAGAATCAATGCTCAGGGAGAAGAGGTGTGCATTAGTCAGAATAGGCTTATTTACACTGAAAGTCTTTTTAAAAAACATAACTCCCCTATCTCAGAAGCTTAACAGAGAAAACATTGTTTTATTGTTTCTGTTCTAAGTCAGGAGAGGGTCTGCATGAGCTGTTCTCCCCACGGTCAGACAGGGACTCAAGGTAGGCAGGCGCCTCTAAGATTGCTGCAGCAGAAAAAGAGAGAGCTGGAGGGTCGCTGTGTGAATCAGCTGAGGTTAAGAAATGCCACAGTTACAAGTGACCCTGAAATTTCAATGGCTCACAGCAACAAAGGTGGATTTCTGGTTCACATTACATGTCCATTATGAGTCAGCTGCTAAACATATATTTCACCCCAGGTCCAAGGCTGAGGAAGCAGCCCTTATCTGGGACATGCTGCTCTCATGGTGAGAAAAAGATAAAAGGGAAGAATCCTAAGGTAATTATGAAACTCCTGCTCAAAATGGCACACCTCACTTCTGCTCACATTTCATTGGCCAAGGAAAGTTACGTGGTCTATCAGTTATCAATGGAGTGGAGAAGTATAATACTCCAGAAGGAACAACGAAAACTGTCAATATAATGCTATGTTCCACAGTCCACCCTCTTTTCACAAATATTCACTTTTCTCCCTTCTACGTATACACACACAAAACACTCCTCTTGTCCCTAAAGGAGTCAGCCTGAAAGTCCCATTCAGTCATGGCATTAGGCACAAAGCCCAAGATCTCTACATCAGGGCCAGATATAGTACCCCTCAAGCCATAAACCTATGAACTAAAAAGAAAAGTTTTCTGCCCCACACATATCCCACATACTGTCATGAGAAAAGGGTGGAATGATATTATTCTATTTGAATTGAATTGAATAATATTATTCTGTTTGAATTGAATAATATTATGCAGTTATCTATCGCTGCATAACAAATTGTCCCAAATTTAGAAGGTTAAAACAACAAATACTTCTCTCGGTTTCTGTCAACCAGGAATCCAGGAATAGCTGAGTAGTTATGGTTCAGTATTCTTCACAAAGTTACAATTGAGATGTGATCCAGGGCTGTGGTCATGTAAGGGCTCAAGTGAGGGAAATCCACTTTTACACTCACTCATGAGGTTGGGTGCAGGCCTCAAAAGACCCACTACCAAGATCACTCACATGTTCATGGTGAACCTCAGTTTCGTGTTATGTTGACTTCTCCATAAGCTACCTGAGTGTCCTCCTGACATGGCTTCCCTCTCCTGAGAGCTGTCTCATGACATGGCAGTTGGCCCCAGAGCAAGGGAGAGAAATAAAGAATCCAAGATGGACGTCGTTCTTCCATTTATGTCCTCAGTCAAGCTATCCTAGCCATCTCCAGCCCTTTGAGCATCTCTGAGATCCCAGGCATTGTAGAGCAGAGATAAATAATAACAATCCCCGTTATGCCCTAAGAGAAGCCCATACTCAAATAATTTTGAGTGTAATAAAATGTTGTTGTTTTATGCCTTTAAGTCTTGAAGTAGTTTGTAATACATCAATAAATGATGAGAACATAAACTGGTACTTGGAGTGGGGTGCTGCCATTGAAAAAAAAAACAAACCCAAAAAACTAAGATATATGACATTATTTTTTGGACTGAATTGTAGACGAGAGCTGGAAGAATCTCAAGGAGTCTTAGTGAAAGCTTAAAGTTCGGTAAGGAACTTGTATTAGAGACTAGAATAAAGGTGATATGGATCCTTAATGGTGAAAAGTTTAGCAACATCATTGCTGGTGTTAATGTGGAAAACAAAATATACATAATAAACTTACAGATTTGGCTAAGGAAATTCCCAGGAAGAACACTAGAACTGCCAGTTGATTTTGTTTGGCTACATATAATAAAGCACTGATGGGGAAAGATGAGCTGAAAAAGGAACTCTTTAGTTTTCAATTTCAATAAGAATTTAGAAGAAATATTAGGAAGCCAGGACCTATAGTTTCAAAGAAGAAAACCATCCCTCATTCCCAGACTCTCAAGACAGCAAAAAGATCTCGCTACAAGAACTAGCCTCAGGGTAAAGGTCATCTCAATCATGAGACTGAGATCCTTTCTTAATACTTCAAAAAAGATTTATGGGCATGCCTCTTGGACTCTCTCAACTAGACAAAAAAGCTTCTAAGCATCTTAAGAGTGTTGTCTCACAGCGCTCTGACTCTAAAATGAAGCCAGAGAAAGCCTGTCATGAGGAGATTTGTGAGTGTTGTTTTTGTATAATGGAGGCCTAATCAGATTTATAGGAAACTCACATATATTTAAGAGAATTAAATTGGTGGAAGTACTGGCACTTTAGTAAAAGAGCCAGAAATAGCATATCATTATGGGTCTCCAGCTTTCTATGGGAAGAAAGAAGGCTAAGAAGGCTATTCAGTTACATACCTGAACTGTTTCTTATAGAATAAAAAAGTCTCAGAGTGTAGAACCAAGAACCGTGGGAAATCATTACCAGAGAGTAAAACTGGGCCCAAATCAAGGAACAAGCCATGTGTTCCTGACTGGATTTCAGAATTGCTGTAGACTAGTAACTGCTGTGTGCACCTATTTTCCCCCCTTGTAGTATCTGCTGTGGTTATCCTATCTTTGTCTTTCTATTGCATGTTGGGTGTATTTGGGAAATAGATAGCTTAGCTCTTTAGTTCATAGGTCTTCAGATGGAGAGGAACCATACTCAAGGGGACCACATCCAAAGAGCCTCATCCATACCAGGATCTGATTTAGATGATAATACCCTGAGACTTTGGTGGTTTTGGAAAAGAGTGAGTGTGTTTTTCATGTGAGAGGAATGTATTTGTGGCCAGAAGCATATTGTGACAGATGAAAGATGGCCACAAATTCTTTGACACCCACCTCCATTCTTTTCCCCCTCTTTTGATTCTGAGCTGGCCTGTGAATTCTTTGATCACTAGAGTATAGTAGAAGTGACATTGTGTGAGTTCAGAGCCTAGCCTTTAAGAGGACTGGCAGTTTCCACCTTGGTCTCTTGGATTTCTGGCTGAGCTGCTACAGAAGAAAATGATGCCAAAATCTCACTGATTTATTCCTTACTCCTATTTCAAGTCTACTGTGAGTAAGCTCTGGCCCACGTCTTCTCCATTACAGGTCACAGGATGAGTGAAGGGCCTCTGTCTGGACCATAACAGTCTCATGGCAGAGGGAAACAATAAAATGGATTAATCATATGTTGGCTCCTGGAGCTTCTCTGCAGACATGTCACACCTCACATCTGCTCTCAGCCCATGGATGAAAACCAGTCACATGGCTCATACGTACCTGCAGGGAAGCTTGTAAATGAGAAGACTTCACAAATATTTAGTAAGCAGTAAACATCTTCATCACAGAGGGAATATTAGCAAATTCATAGAAGCTTCTCTTGCTCTGAGGGCCATTTAAATGGTCAATAGTGCTTTGTATCTTCAGTCAGAAGACCCAATAAAAGGCGACACCAAATCTCTTGTCCTTTGGAAACATAGGATCCTATTAGGATTCAATTCAATTTTGAGAAACTAGAAAATATGGCCAGAGCTGCACTCTGAATATCGTAGAGTGGCTCAGACTGCTTCAGCTAGTATTTTCCATGGAAATTTTGGAGAGAAAAATTAAATGCCTGTGCTCAAATCAAAATCTTTCCTGGAAGTCCCCCAGAAGTGCTTTTCAAAAAACCACTCTGGCAACATCTGGCACTGAACTTTAGAATTCTAAATTGGAAGCAGAAAGACTATTTAGGAAGCTGTTGCAGTAACATAGGCCAAAAATAATGAATTCTTAGCCAAGGTAAGGAAATTGGAGGTGAAATGAGGGGCTACATTCCAAAGATATTATAGAAATAGAACTGCAAGATCTTCAGGAACAAATGGTTGTAGACAGGAAATCCAAAAAGGCAGAAACTAGGAGGAAAAAACTGTATCACAATTCACTCCACAAAATAAATTATGGTGAATCAAATATTTTTAAAAATAAAAAATTAAAATTCCAGAACAAAATATGGGTGAAAGTTCTTGCTTTTCTTTTCAAAAATAGAAAATCCAGAACAAATTAAAATTTGAGAAATTTGACTACTGAAGCTTTAAAAACGCCTGCATTCTTCAAATATATATGCTTACAACGTCAAAAATGAAGGGAAAATGAAGTACAAAGTGAGGAAAAAATGTTGCAATACCAATAGTAGAAAGTGAATGTCTTAATATATAAGGATTCCTTGCAATCAGTGAACAAATATGAACCCCCAAACATAAAATGGTCAACAGACACAAAGGGGAAACTCACAAAATAAGAAACACAAATCACCAATAGAC
This sequence comes from Equus quagga, assembly GCF_021613505.1. NCBI lineage: Eukaryota > Metazoa > Chordata > Mammalia > Perissodactyla > Equidae > Equus > Equus quagga. The sequence continues at coordinate 19,613,684 of NC_060273.1, read as the reverse complement.
ATGTGATCACTGCTGATCAAATAAATTCATAGTTTAAAATGTGAACTTTCACTACTAGACCACAAATACTGCAAATATTTACAAAATCTAGTCCTGATAATTTTGGGGTAACTATAACTCCAATCACTGTTAGTGAATGTGTAAACTAATATGATTTTTCTGAAGGGAAGTATGACAATTTGTAAACAATTTTGAATTAAAGTATCTTTTGACTAAGTAATTTAACTTCAAGAATTTACGGGAAGAAGAAAATTGTGAGTACTTTCTAAAAGTATGTTTGTTGTAGGAATGAATCTATTGGGAACCTTAATATCCATTACTAAGGAGAACTTGTTAAATAACTCATAGTGTGTTCATCAAAAATGAAATACAGCCCTGATAGATTTATATTTATTGACCTGGAAAGTTGGCTAAATTATATTGTTTAATACAAAGCAAAGCTACAGTATCATATTGTCTGATTATAAATATATAACTTTATGTTTACAATCAAACCAGCTTATTCAAAAAAGGAGAGTTTTCCATAAGGACATAAAGGAATCTTACAGCCTCTAAGGACGGAATTACAACCAGAGGCAGCGGCACATAATTTCGTAACACTCTTTCAGTCTCTCTACTCTTCTTCTCTGTATATTGATGTCATTCTTAAGTCTCAGTCCACCCTATCTTTTCTCTTTTCCAGTCCATATGATAGAAAAATGGTCATCAATATCATATTCTAAATTTGCATTTCTTTCGTTGAACCAAGCAGCCAAAGTAGACTGGAATATTTTGGCCTCAACTAAAAGTCGTCAACAATCCACTCTGATTGACTCAATCTAGGGAACCATCCAACCCTGGTTTAATCAATTGTTAATTGGGTATCAGTGTCAGATTGTATAAAATTGTTTTCCCTATGGTAACCAAGGGTGGAGGGGAGGTGGTGTTGTTCCTATAAAATGATTGCAATTCTCAGAAAATCCAGGGTGGAAAAACTAATTAAATAAAACAATTGTCATCTAATATATTCCACGCATTTTCTCCCTAGCAAAAACAGACAGTCAATTCTTCCCATATGTATCAAAACCACAACCACCAACAAACTCAAGCAAGAAACATAGTAGCTACCATGTAGGTGATATCAAGATCTAGCTCTCTGAGTGATGTACTTTTTTCTCTCCAGGACCATATCCAAGAGATTCTTACTATCTCATATATTCTAAAAACAAAATTGAGGAGCTGGCCCAGTGGTGTAGTGGTTACGTTCACACGCTCTGCTTTGGCAGCCCAGGGTTCAGATCCTGGGGGCAGACATACACACCACTCATCAAGCCATGCTGTGGTGGCATCCCACATACAAAATAGAGGAAGATTGGCACAGATGTTAATTCAGGGACAATCTTTCTCACTAAAAAAAAAAAAAAAAGGGATACATAACAATGGAGGAAAACAGCATAAATTCAATAGATAGTCATTTAAAAGTGACAGTAAAGGAGGAACCATATCGGGGCCACTCCAGAGGACATACTCTATTACCAGGTTTCTCGAGCTTGACACTACCGGTATTTTACACCAGGTAATTCTTTGTTATGAGGGAGCTTCTTTACATCTAGCCTCTACCCACCAGATACCAGTAGCACCTCCTGTCAGTTGTAACAATCAAAAATGTCTCCAGACATTGGCAAATAGCCCCTGGGGACAATTACCCACCAGTTGGGAACCACGGGCCTACTAGGACAGAGATAGTTTGTACCAATGAAGCGATAAGGTCAGCAAATCTCCCAGTAGGAGAATAAATTTCTGGTTCTGAAATTTTGCTATGCTGAAGTCTTCCTGGAGAAAACATCATCCTTGTCTAGTGATTTTCAGAACCACCCCTATGAGGGGGAAATTCTAGACAATTTCCCTAACGGGAACTGTTGCGCCTAGGCAGTGTACTCACGATTAGTGTAGGTATTTGGGGCCAGGAATTGCCTTGAGGGATGTGCAAGCCCAGGTCATTACTTTCCAGACTTGGAATTCTTCTGAAGAAACAACTGCCTGTAAGAATCAATAAGCTAACTATCCATCTTTCATTATGAACTTCTTTTCCTGATAGCCCATGGCAATGATATTAACAAGCATGCCTGTTGAAACTCTATCCAGGGCTTTGCCTCACCCTGTTGGCCATTCTTTCTTAATCTCATGGCAAGACAGGATCTTCCTGTGATGTTGCCCATGACTCAAGTTTTCATTCCAACCGAAAGAGGTACACAGTCTCCTTTATCCAGCATGGATTGTACTGTAATAGGTGGTTTTGGGGGGTAAAAGAAAAACTGTCCATCTCTCCTGGGCTTCTCCCTAATATCCCTCAATCTGGCACAAGTGGTCCGTTTTTCTAATCCTCACATTTATTAACAATACAGTAAAGAATCTATTACCTGCCATTGAGCAAGGCATGTTTGATCTTAATTTGCTTCAGAAGGCTGGCTATAGACAGAAAAGATATCCCTGTAAGATGCTGACTACTGGGCCAAACTACTACGGACAAGTGTTGAGTATTTCAAACTGAATACAAAGTAACAGTTCTTCTGATAATCACGGTTGGTCTAGTTGCCTCCAAAATTGAAAACGACTCCAAAAGATCAAGGAAGAGAAAAATTCTTAGACACAACTTTGAATCACTTCAGAGAGAAAGAGAGATTGGGAGGAGAAAAGATAGACATCAAAATGTTGACCTTAGTTGCCTACAAGGAATGCATCTTGGGGTAATTTTTATTAGTCATGTTTGCACCATTGTGCATTGTTTTAATTTTTCAATAAGTACATGTCAATTTTAAAATCAGAAAAATAATTTCAGTGGATAAAAATAATGAAAAGAAATTTCCAGAGGATAAGGATTCGGCTAAGAGAACTGAAAGGAAATAGCCAGTTAGGAAAAAACAAAACAGGAAAGACATCAATTCCGAATGCAAAGCAAAGATTTTCAATAAGGAAAAAGCAGTCTGTTTCAAATGCTATCAAGAGGTCAACTAAGAAAAAAATAAGTAATATCCCATTACACTTAGCAGTTAGGAGTTCTCTGGTGACCTTGGAAAGTTCAAGTTCAGTGACTGGGGAAGAGGGCAAAATATAGCAGCTGAGGAGTCACTGAGAAGAGAGATAGCAAACATAGCAAGCGGATGACTTGAGTAGCATAGAGCTAGCCACTGCCTCTTGCTGAAGAGTATGAAAAAGGTCATAGACACCAGATGGTCTTTGGCCAGTCGGAATGAGCACTTAGACTTTGGGTCTGGCAGTCAGACCTCATTTTAGAGAACAGACATAAATCTTTAACTTCTCCCGCATCTAAATGGCCACCAAATCTTCTTGATTTCCATTCCTAAATTGCTCTCAAATTTGTCTTCTTCTTTTCTACCCGCTTCCATTCTGGATATTAGTTCTGGGTCACATAATTTCTTACATGGACAATAAAATGGTTGCACAACTGGTCTTTCTGCCTCCAGTGTCAACCCTTTCATTCCCTTCTCCATATGTGTACCCAGAGTCATTCTTATGAAAAACTAAGACTGCTTAAAACCATTTAGTTGCTATTCGTCACCCACAACATGAGGTGGTGATACTTTAAAAATGAAGGATAAGGCCCTTTTACTAATTGGTCCAATTCTAGCTACTTTACAAACATTATTTATCACCACCCTTTCTCACACACTTTATACTCTATTACATGTAACTCCCTTAGTAAATTCCCAGCTGGGGCCTAACATATGAGATTCCATCTTCTTGGAATACCTCCTCCTTTTTACCTGGAAATCTCCTACCAACTATTAAATGGAGAGTTAGAATGTCATTTCTTTTGTGAAGCTTTGCACTTCTCAGGGGAAAACACCATTTCTTTTTGATTTTTGTGTCATTGATGTCTTATGTGATACTTGGAAACCAGTAGGAGATAAAAAATGGAATGTTTCTGCTCTACTCTGAGCCCATGAAGCACAGTCAACACAATCACTGAATAAGCTCTAGCCAGCTCATAAAAAAGTCATGACCAGTAGATATTCCTCTTCACTCCTAACCCTTTCCCTTTTAAAACCGTTTGATCATTAAGTTAGTCATTATATTAAAAAGTAGGTGTTTTCCCGGCACTGTACAAGGGGCTGGGAACACAATGGTGAACAATAAACATATCTCGCTCTAGAGGAGCTTAGGGTCTAGTGCGATTCTCCACGGTTTGCACTCACTCTCATCTCCTTGCCTCCGAACTCCTTGTGAATACAGCAACCTACTAACTAATGCCTCACCTTACATTTTGGACATTGACACTATTGAAGGGCTTCTGGTTTCTCCATCTCCCCTGGCTTTGGTGTATTCTGTAATCTCTACGGGGAACTTTCCATTCTAGCCCTGGGACACTGTACGTACACAAATGCTGCTCTGACCCTTGACTCTGGTGTAGAGGAGGAAAAAAATAATTTCCTCCTACCATCTTAGGCCCTCTGGCTGGGGCCCTGGAAATTAGTCTGGCAAAATACAGATCAACAAGAGAAAAACAAATAGACATTTACTAACATGTGCATCGAGCATACACATGGGAGCAGCCAGTGGTGAGCAACTCAAAGGGGTGGTTAGAACTTGGGCTTATATTCTATTTTAGACTAAACAAAAGAAAGGAGTTTGGGGATTCTGGGAGGAGGAGGAAATTTCTGGGAAGGTGACAGGAAAAGTCTGGTAAACAAGGGTTGTTTAGTAAGGTTTGTCGTGCAGATTCAAGTGATGCCTTCTCCACTGATGAGTTGTTAAGAGTTCTTCTCGTCCTGGCAGGAGAATTTGAATCATCTCTACAAATGGAAATTTTCTTTATAACCGTAAATTGCCTTTACAAAGGGAAAACTTGTGCCTTGTTTTTAGAGCTTTTCCTGCATGGCTGGTTCTCAATGGCCTTTAGCTCAAAATAATCCATATGCCAAAGAGGCATCTTTTGAGGTGCTGCATTCTAGTACCCTTCCTCAGTATCCCATTTTACCAAACCTGACCCCTCTGCAAAGATTATGGAAAAATGGATGACTAAAGTATTTTTGTTTTTATCTTTCCCACGACTTTCTATATTTCTCTTGACTTTTAGTAGTATTTGTATAGTTTTCTCCACTTGCATTGGGGACCATAAGAATGCAAGGCTGAGGGTCTTATATTGAGACAATTAAATTTTACCGCTGTCTTTTTCAGCTTTGCAAGTGAAGGAGAGATAGAAGACTAAAAAGAGAGACGCGAGGAGCCAGAGTGAGCTGTCAGTTTCAAGAAGGTCACTGAGTATGGTCAGGTTGCCAAGTTCCTGGGATTGTTCCCAGACTCCCACCGTGCTCCTTCAATTTGGCTATGGACTCTATGCCATAGATAGGATCTCTGGCTCATTCTATGGAACTGAGCCAGGTTCCTCTGGGGTTTCAGATGCTCCAACGGTGTTAGCTGGGCACCTCAAGAAGTCACATTCTTGCTTTCAGCTTCCTTATTCATATTTTCTGGTCATAACTAAAAGCTGGAAATATTGTATTATACTTTGAGCATGTTATTTTATCTATGTGGGTCCACCTGATACATGTTTAAAATCCTCAGAAATAGCCAGGCTGGCAGGACCATCCTGGGGAGCATGCAATGCAGCCTCCCACTGTGTCTACTGCACCTCGAAAAGCATTACCACAATAACAACAACAGTAATAATGTTACTGCCGGAATCCCTCTCCTGGGAGTCAGCGACATATCCTCCATAATTTCACAAGAAAAGTTTTGAACAATCTTATTAAGCATACTTATTGTGAAATAATAATGATGAACATTTATTGAAGGCTTATCATGTCCCAGTCACTGGTATAAGAATTTTCTACGTATTAACTCATTTAATTCTCTGTATGATTATTTTTCCCACTTTCTAGAAGAAAGGAAACTGAGGCATGAGGTGTCAGAAGTAATAAACATAAAACTTCTGAAATAGCTCCTCCTCTGAATTATACAACTTTAGCCACCCCCAAGATTTCATGGCTCTTGACGCGTTGAAAATGTCCTCTTTATGCTTTATATCTTGAAATTTCTCTGCAGAGATTCCACATATGGTCTTTTCTTCGTTCATTCTTCTCAGTACCCAGAGGGCATTTTGATCTCTAGAGAATATCTTTATTCAACCCTGGAAGGTTTCCTTATGCTATCTATTAAATTGTTTCCATCTCTCCATCCTGCCTGCTGTCCTTCTGAAATACATGTTAAATCTATCTTGGTACAGCCCAACACACCCCAAATCTGAACTGGGGTCTGGAGAAAATGCCTTGTCATCGTAGTCCTTGACTATAAGTGCATCAGAGTCTCCTTTTGGAATTTTTGGAAATGCAGATGTTTAGAATCACAAGATCCTGATTCAAGAGGTTTTGAATGGAGCCCAGGCATCCATATTTTAAAAAATTTCTACGGGTTATCACATAGTTTAGAAATACATCCATATGACTGCCCTCACTCCCCAACATATGGCATATATTCCCAGTGCTTTTCTAAAAGATGGCTCCAGCTGGATTAAGGCTGGAGAGACCCCTGGATCATGCTGATTGTATTCCAGCAGAGAGCCAGTTTCAAGATTCACCCTGGCTTACAAGCTGGATACTAAAAACTCTCTTAGCATGACATTTTGATGCTGAGTGAAAGATGACTGTTTTCAATGGAACAGGAATGTTGAGAGAAAAGCCACAAAGGACAGTAAAGCCATAGCTTCCAGGTCCCAGAACCAAAATATAGGAAAGACTACAATGTTAAATTCTTGTGGGGGCCGGGTTTGTTTTATAAATCAAGAAAGATAACATGAATATTTAAAGGATCATGAAGAGCCTATATTCGTTTTTTTTGTTTTAACTACCATATCTGATTTCCCTTGCACATAAGGTAGCTGGTTAGTACTCATCTGACCAATCTGGAACCTAGAGAGCCGCTGAAAAAGTGCGGATAATCTCTTGTCAACAACTTTGTTACATGGAGCTGGAAGGAAAAACCAGCTCAAGACCTAGAACAAGAGGTCTCAACTTCAGCTGCACATTAGAATCACGCCAATGCTCAGGCTTGGTTACATCAAAATCAGACCAGTTACATCAAAATCTCTGTGGATGAAATCAAGTCCTTGATACTTTGAAAGCTCCCCAGATGATTCCAATGTGTAGCCAAAGTTGAGCGGGCAATCCTAAGGTGAGTATTGGGAACTGGTATGCAAACCTAAGAGAATTAAAGACCTAGGAAAGAGGAAAGCAACAGAGGGTTAAATGTGCAGATGGGAGTTGGCTGAACGGTTTAATGGGACAGAAAGAAATAAACACGAGTGTTCTCTAAGCCTCTACAAAGAACCCCATACTGGTCTTACCTCATTTAGGGGACAAAGAGAGGTCTGTTAGTAACTCATTCATTCCTTCTTTAAGCAACCATTTACTGGTACCTATAATGCTCCCAGCATTGTGAGGGATGGTGGAGCTACAAGAAGTAATGAAACTGAATCTTGTCTTCCAAGAAGTCAATAATGTGGCAAAGAAACATAGGTAAACAACTAACTACGCCCATCAGAGTAAATCTTCTAATAGATAAAACTGGCAATAGCTATTGGAACAGTAAGAAGGTTAGGGGAGGAAGACATTTCCTCTTCCCAAATGTGGGTTCGTCTGGCCGGACAACGAATTAAATTCACATGAGACAGAATAGCAAGAGAAAATTAAACAAAGCTTTATGAGGAACCATGGCCCGGGGCCTTTCTTCCTGAAGGAAAAAAGGGCACCGAAGAAGTGGGGTGCACATAGTGGTTATATACCCCCAAACGGGGTGTTTCACATGCGATTGAAATGTCCTTCCCACAACAGTCACAAGATTGCCCCGTCAGCACAGCGCTTGATGGACACAGCAGGTAGTGGTCTGCTATCTCGGTGGGCGTAGCAGGAGGCAAGTCTATGTCTGGAGCTGGGTGGTCACAGGTGAGTGCAGCAATCAGTTCCTAGCCTAAGGAAAGATGCTTAATCCTTAAGGAATGCCAACGTTGGGAGGGGGAGGGAAGTCAGCTACAGGAGGTTACCAGACTAGCACAATAAAATGCAGATTTTAAGTCCTTGCCTTTGGTATTGATTAAGAGTCTTTAGAGAGAAGGTCCTCTCCTTTCTTCTTCCTGGTACAGAGAGGGAGGCACCTTTACAGATAGAGATTTACCTTACAAATGTAAATGTGTCCTAACAAAGGGCAAGTTCCATTCCTCAGAGCCTCCTTCCCTGTCCCAGTTTATCAAAAGCAATCAGCCTCAAATAATCCTGATGCCAAAGAGACATATCTTGGGGTGGCCAATTTCAGGTCCCCACAGAGGGATACAGCCAAATCTAACTTACAGCTGAGGAGAACCAGAAAAGATTCCAAAGGAAAAGTGATCTTTGAGCTGAGACTTCATATTTGAGTAAAAGTTTTCTGAACAGCCATGGAAAGTGGAACATTCTAGCCAGGGAGACCAGAAAAAAAATAAAGTTATATACATGAAGAGTTTATTTTGACAACTGTGTCAGAGTGGCTATGCCATAGGGTATGTGGAAAAGGGTAGCAAGAGATGAGACTGAAGCAGTAAGACAGAACTAAGTTTTGAAAACTTTTGCATCGAGGAGTTTGTAATTTGTGGGCAATGGCAGATCAACTACTGAAAAGTTTTTAAAAGGAGTAACATGAATAGGTTAATGCATGTTTTAGATAATCTCTTTCTGGTTATGGTATAAAGTTTGAGTGTGGACGGGGATATATGAAAAATCAGACATATCAATTAGGTTTTTTTTCTACATAATCCGGATGTAAATCTGTACTAAAGCAGTAGCCACGTGAACAGAATAAAGAGGATTGACACAAAGAAGATTTCAGACAAGTTGGTAATTTGGATGTGAACTTGGTTACAGTGAAGGAAGGAAGAAGAAAATGAGGTGGTCTTTAGGTTTCCAGCCTGAAAGAAGGGGTGGTACCATTAACTAAAACGTGGAATAAAGGGGAAGCAAGAAGTTAGGAGATGAGACGATGGGTTCAGTTTTTGACACGAAGTTGCCCATCCTACTTCGAATGATTGAAAGACCCTCTGCTAACCTGCTTTCTATAAAGGGCATGGAAAAATAGAGCTCTGAGTTCTCCAGGATAGAGGCTCCAGAAAGCTCCTTGGGAAAGGATCCAGTTACCCTTCATGACCCTAAAACTATCAATGCTGATTTTTCACACACTCAAGAGCCCTGTATATCAATTCAGGATGAGTCATTGGGGTTCGTCAAAAGCAAAGATTGTAAACTCAAAAGGCTTTGGGGCAAGGCAGGTGATACAGGCCAGGAGGGGAATGGAGAGAATTAGAAAGTTTAAGTGCTATCAAAAGGAGGAAGCTCTTGCTTAGCTCCAACAGCTGTTCGTGTGCTTTAATAGACGATCTGCATTGCCAGATCTTTGAATGTTTCACGAGAAATTGTATTTTCGTGAAAATGAGTTTTTACATAAACTCTCCCACTTTTACATATTGACAGGTCATTTATTTTTTAAAAACGCTGTGCTAGTCGACGAAATTCATCCGTGACCCCTGGACTTTAAACCTTCTGGAAGCTGAAAGTTTATATATTTGGCTGTATTATCACTTTGAGATTACTTTGTGAGAAGTAGGTCCAGAAGTTTCTTTCAATTGTAAATGTAGCTCTTTTCATTGGTCCTAAATCTAGCTCCCCAAATCTCTCAGAGTCCTTCTTTACACTCTGCCAGGAATTTAGAAGACTCTGTTCAATTTATCCTTGTCATTCGTCATTTTATTGACTTTAATCTCAGCCCCTTTCAGCCTTATTGTTTCTGAGCAGACATTACAGATTAGTCTATGTTCACAAGAGAGTAATTCTATAGATACATAAAAGCTTATAGCTAAAATTGATACCATATTGGGTCATCTAAAATCAGTATAATCTCCTCACATTAGAAGAAACCAGAGGCAGACAGACAAAGCACATTGCTCAGGGACCATCCAATGTACTTCTGGCAGAGTGAGTATGATAACTGGTTTTACTGACGCTCACTCCTTTGTCTCCCTGATGCCTGGGCTGAAAGCTCCTCGTGTGTTTGATTAATCTTCTTTTGGTTGTATCAGTTAGCTGTCGCTGCATAACAAGCTACAAAATATCAGTGGCATACCCCAACATGCAATTATTTCTCACTCATGTGCCTGCAGGTCAGGGGTCAGCTATCTTCAGCTACAGTCTCCTGGGCTGGCTCCAGATTTCAGGTCTGGCTCAAGTCGTCCGGAAGAGTTCTGCTCCCACTTCTGGGACCCAGGCTACCTGGGAGAAAAAACAGTGGCTACCTGAGGGGCAAGCAGAAACATATGATACCCTTAAAGCCTAAGCTCAGAATTCATGTGCAGTCATTTCTACCTACATTCCTCAGGCCCATACAAGTCATTTGGCAAAGTCCAACATCAATGGGGTATCAAGTACACAACCCTGTCGACATCAGGGTGCGAGGAGGAAATGAACATATGCTGAACATTAATTATATCTATCACAGCTTCTGTTAATTGAGGGAATACATTGTGCCCAGCCCTGTGTCAAATACTTTATAAATATTAGCACAATCTTCACAAGAACCCTATGTAGTGTGTATAATCACCTCCACTTTACAGATAAAGAAATTGAGTCCCAGAGAGATTAAACAGATTGACGGAGGCCACACACACTTACCAGTAAGTGGCAGAACAAATTTTGAAACCAAATCGCCTATGCACTTCACCACTATGTAACACTGCATCTTTTCTCTCTTCCACGCTCTAGAAGTCACTCACTATCTTCAGAAGCTCAATATACTTTTGAGCCCTAGAAATGTGTCAGTTACCAATAGTCAATGTCTGTCTGTGTGGCCGTGGTCAAACCCCCGTGTGGTCAAACCCCTGTGGTTACAAGACACAGAAGGAATAAAGAGAAAGGCAAGAGGACTGTAGGAGGAAGACTGACTTCTTCCGCGGCAGCAATCCCATTCTGCACGTTCCTAGACTGAAATCATGAAAAAGAATGAAAATGCAGCTCTGTGTCAAGATAATAGTGTGCAACTCTTGGGTGACATGTTAGCTGTTTTACAGTACAGTTCAGCCTTTGAGTTAGAGCTATAAATAAGAGTGAACACTTTTTCTCTTGAAACACAGCCCCAGAGACCATATAAATAACTGGAGTTGATTTAACTTGGGAGTTCAGATAGAGCAGACAAAGGGCCACGACATTAAGTCAAATGTCACTGTCTCTCCTTTGTACTAACACAGATTCCCAACTAGAAAGTACAAGACCTGGCAGTGACACTGGCCATAAAGGGACACGTGATGAATTAGGTCCTGAGTCAGAGATCATCGATCTCTCTGATGTTCTTCTTCTGATAATGAGGTAGCTGAGTCTTCCTAGCAGCTTTTATTGGGCCCTAAATCTTAATGCTGGGTTTTTAATTTGGTCCTCACTAAAAGTTGCTCTTCTGATAATTTTCTGGTTCCCCAGACTATCTCTTGAGATGGAGGAACTGCCCTAATCTGACACACTTCTCCCTGGAACCCAAGCCCTAGTCTGAATCCATCCCATCCTCTCCACTAACCACGGCCCCGAAAGATTCTTCAAGGACCTGTTGATTGACCTGATTTTTGCTGTCCACCAGCCAAGACTAAACAGTCACTAGGCTTTAATATAGGATCTGCATTGCCAGATCTTTGAATGTATTAAAAGAAATAGTATTTTTATGTAAATGGATTTTTATATAAACTCTCCCATCTGGTACTTTGATCATGAGGGAAATTCAGGAGTAGCTTCAGACTCTCAATTAGCCGTCAGAGGTCAGTGGAGGAAGGGTCTCAAGCTACCTGAGGGCAGACTTGTCAATAACAACATCACTTTCAGATATCTACCACTGAGAGCTGTCACCTCCCTGGCTAGTGTGGAGCTCAAGAAAGAACCATGGTCTAAACCGAGGGTCAGGAAACAATGACCTGCGGGCCAAAATTGGCTCACTGCCTGTTGTTATAAATAAAGTTTTATTGAAACACAGCCATGCTCATTTGTTTGTGTATTGTCTACAGCTGCTTTTGTACTATAACAGCAGATCTGAGGAGTTGTGACAGAGACCAGATGGCTTACAAAGCCTAAAATATTTACAATCTGGCCCTTTACTGAAAAAGTTTGCCAATCCTGGTCTAGTTTTCTGGATATCTAAAGAAAGATATATCCAGGTCCTTGAGCTGAGAATTATCTTCTGCACAGTTCACTGTCTCTCAATTTTTAGGGAAATGTTCTATCTTGTAATTGGATTGGAGGTATCAAGGATTAATGTGTTTAAGGCTTAGCTATTATATCAGTTTTAATATCTATCCACAAATTACATATTTATATTTTATATATGTTTATGTATATTTATGTTCTTGGACAATCCTTCCATCAAGAAGTCGGGTCTATGTCCCCTCCTCTTGAATCTAGGCAGGCTTCTAACTCATGTGTAACCAACAGGATGTGGCAGAAGTAATGTTGTGTGATTTTTGAAACTAAATCTGAAAAAAAGGCAGTACAGTTTTCATCTTTTTTGCTGGAACACTTCTGTTGGAGTCTGGAGCCACCATTTAAGTAGTTCGACTGACCTAAGGCCAGCATGCTGTGAGGAGGCTCAAGCCAGTTGGGGAGGCCGCCGTGTAGGTACTCTAATCAGTTGTCCTGGCTGAGTTCCCATCAGCCAGCATCACCTGCCAGTCGTGAGGATAAGTAATCTTGTACATCCAGTCCGGTTAAGCCTTTAGATCACTACAGCACCTGCTAACTTCGGACTACAATTTCATGAGAACCTCTAGCTGGGCCTCGCCTGGATTCTTGACCCACAGACCATGGGAAAACTTAAAGGACTGGGTTATTTTTTTATTGTGGTAAAAACATAACATTAAATTTACCATCCTAACCATTTTTAAATGTATAGTCCATGTTGTTGTGCAACCAATCTCTAGAACTTTTCATCTTGCAAAACTGAAACTATACCCATTGAAGACAAATTCTCCTTCCTTCCGAGTCCTTGGCCACCACCTTTCTGCTTTCTGTCTCTATGATTTAGAGGACTTTAGATACTTCATTAGGGAAGTCATCTAGGATTTCTCTGTTTGTGACTGGCTTATTTCACTTAGCATAATATCCTCGAGGTTCATCCATGGTGTAGTATGTGTCAGAATTTCCTTATATTTTTATGGCTGCATAATATTTCGTTGTGTGTATATGCCACATTTTCTTTATCCGTTCATCTGTCTACGGACATTTGGGTTGCTTCCGCCTCTTGGATATTGTGAATAATGCTGTGATGAACATGGATAAGCAAATATCTCTTCAAGATCCTGCTTGGAATTCCTTTGGATATACGCCCAGAAGTGAGAGTGCCAGATCACCTGGTAATTCTATTTTTAATTTTTTGAGGACTCTCCATACTGTTTTTCATAGCGGCTGTACCATTTTATATTTCCACCTTCAGTGTACAAGGGTTCCAATTTATCCACATCTTTGCCAGCACTTATTATTTTCTGTTCTTTTGAGATGGCATCCTAACGGGTATGAGGTGATACCTTATTGTGGTTTTGATTTCCATTTCTCTTGTGAGTAGCAATATTCAGCATAATTTCATACGCTTGTTGGCCGTATACTTATCTTCTTTGGAGAATTGTCTGTTCAAGTCTTTTGCCCATTTTTAAATCAGGTTCTGTTGTTTTGTTGTTGGATTATGGACATTCATTGTATACTTCAAATGGCTGTTTTAAGCCTCTAAATTTCAGGCTAATTTCTTATGCAGCAATACTAATGGGACGCAAGTTTTACACTTGGAAGTTGGGTATTTCCATTAAAAAAACTAAACTAAAACACGTGGCACAGGCTTTATGGCTGGATGGCATATTAGTCAAGTCTACTGTTAAACTGTTAGTAAAAGTCTAAAGAGCTTCAAGCATAGTGTTCATGGGAGTTTAAAGATCCTCAAGGAGGCTGTAGGTAAAAACTTACAATTAAGTGAGGGAAAAGTCATTGAAAGCTGGTTGTGGGGACTGGCCCCATGGCCAAGTGGTTAAGTTCATGCACTCCACTTTGGCAGCCTGGGGTTTGCCAGTTTGGATACTGGTCACAGACCTACACACTGCTCATCAAGCCATACTGTGGCAGTGTCCCATGTAGAAGAACTAGAAGGACTTACAACTAGGATATACAACTATGTACTGGGGCTTTGGGGAGGAAAAAAACAAAGAGGAAGATTGGCAACAGATATTAGCTCAGGGCCAATCTTCCTCACCAAAAAGGAAAAAAAGAAAGAAAGAAAGATGGTAGAAAGGAGATCATTGTTTCGTAGTAGCATTAAATATGGCAAAATTTTCATCTATCATAACACAGAGGATCAGAAATGTACCTAAGAACTCAGTCATTTGGCTAAGGAGTGATCTTGACAGGATGCTGAACGTGCTCTCTGGCTTAATCTAAAACTATAGAAAAATCCAAGACGAAGGAGATAAACTAGTGAGTAAACCGTTCAGTTTTCAAGTGGAATTTAGAAGAATTATAAAAAAGCCAAAATTAAAAAGTTAAACTATTTCCTATGCCCAATCTGTCCCAGCAAAAGATTCTCAAAGTATAAAAGGGTCTCATGGCAAGGGTCAAGTCCAAGATGGCACTACAAAGGGAACCAAAAATACTCAATGGGGAGAAGATAGTCTCTTCAATTAACGGTGTTGGGAAAACTGGATATGCGCATGTGAAAGAGTGAAACTAGACCTCTATCTTACAACACTTACAAAATTAACTTGAACTGGATTAAAAACTTAAATGTGAGACCCGAAACCATAAACTCCCAGAAAATGTCAAAGAAAAACATCCTTGATATCGGGCTTGGCAAGGATTTTATGGATATGATAACAAAAGCTCAAGCAAGAAAATAAAAAATCAACAAGTGGGACTGCATCAAACTCAGAAGCTTCTGCACAGCAAAGGAAACAATCAACAAAATGAAAAGGCAGCTTACAGAAAGGGAGAAAATATTTGCAAATCATCTCTATCTGATAAGGGGTTAATATCCAAAATATATAAGGAGTCCATACAACTCAATAATAACAACAACAACAAAAACACCGAATAATCCAGTTAAAACTGTGTAAAGGACCTGAGTAGACATTTTTCCAAAGAAGACATTTGAATGGCCAACCGGTACGTGTAAAGGTGCTCGGCATCACTAATGATCAGGGAAATGCAATTCCAAACCTACAGTGAGATATCACCTCACATCTCTTGGAATGGCTATCACCAAAAAGACAAATGCTGGCATGGAGGTGGAGAAAGTGAACACTTGCACACTGTTGGGGGGAATGTAAATTGGTACAGCCACCATGGAAAAGAGTATGGAGGTTCCTCAAAAAATTAAAAGTAGAACCACCATATGATCCAGCAATACCACTTCTTATATATCTGAAGGAAATGAAACCACTATCTCGATGAAATATTGCACTCCATGTTCATTGCAAAATGATCTATAATAGCCAAGACATGGAAACAACCTAAGTATCCATTGATGGATGAATGAATTAAAAAAATGTGAGATATATATGTGTGTGTGTGTGTGTGTGTATGCATATATATACATATATATGTCCATAAACACAACAGAATATCATACACACACACAATGGAATATTATTCAGCCATTGGCGACAACATGAACGAATGTTGAGGGTATTATGCTAAGCAAAATAAGTCAGACAGAGAAAAGCAAATACTGTATGATTTCATTCATACATGGAATCTAAAAATCTCAAACTCATAGGAACAGAGAGCAGATTGGTTGTTGCCAGGGGTAGAGGCAGGGGTGGGGAATGGGGGAAAGTGGTTAAAGGGGACAAACTTTCAGTTTTAAGATGAATAAGTTCTGGGGATGTGATGTACAGTATAGTGACTATAGTTAAAAATACTGGGTTGTATATTGAAAAGTTGCTAAGAGAATAAATCTTAAAAGTTCTCATCACAGTTACAAAATTTGTAACCATGTGAGGTGATGGATGTGTTAACTAACCTTATGTGGTAATCTTTTTGCAATATATACACATATCAAATCATTACATTATACACCTTAAATTTACACAATATTATATGTCAATTATATCTCAATAAATCTGAAAGAAACATGAAAAAGAAGAACGGCTCAGAGTAGAGAACCAGAAGTCCAGAGGGTGAAGACAAGAGCCATAAGAACAACTCTCAAGGCGTAAGACTGAACACGAATCAACAACTGATGTTTGCCTGGCTAGATTTCAGAATGGCTACGGACAAGTGACTGATACGTATCTCTCTCCCACACACACCTTTTCGAACTGGAGTGTCTGCTGCAGTTCCATACTTAAATCACCATTATATATTAGGAGTGTGGAGGAGCAGATTTGTCCCTCCAAGTCATTAGACTGAGAGGAAGCATACCCAAGGAACCACACCCAGGAGCCTCACTCACACCTGGACCTGACTTAGAGGATGAAATCCTGAAATCTGAGTCTGATGCCAACTCAAGCTGAACTCTCACCTAACGGGGAGCACCACTGCCAGTCCTGTGCGGGAGCTAACTTTGGAAAAAACAGAGCATTATGAAAAAGAACAAGAATACTTGGAAAGGGGTCAAATAGAAATTATAGGAAAGGACATAGTCATTGAAATTAAAGTCTCAATGATGAGTTAAAATGGAGTTTAGGGAGATATGCTAGACAGCTTTGTAATTCAGCAAACTTAAAAGCAAGTCTTTCCTTGCCTACTGTGACACCATGTAACATTGAAAGCAGTATCAGACAACTTTCCTTGCTGCCTAGAGGCCAACCAAAAGCTGACCTTGCCACCCCATCTCACTTGTATCACGTACTTAGATTGACCAATGAATAAATGGCCCAGATGCCACCTTTGTGTTCACTTAAAAAGGGAGTCACACAAGGAAATTGTCAGTGTCTCTACATCATGAGCTAGAGAACAATATTTGACAGCAGTGTCTTAGTCTGCCATGCTCGGTCACACTCTGATCCCAGACTGAGTAGCAGAGTAACAGAGAGGATGACGTAGGAAAGAAACTACCAATTTGCCAAGTCTACCCCAAACTGGAGTCTATCTTAAAAGGCTTGCAAAGATTCCTTTTACAACAAGAAGATTCTTAGTCCAAAGTAGTGTCTCCTGGTGTTCACCACCTGTGGCAGGAAGATAAATTTGTTAGTTTTACTTTAGCAAACTCATATGAGTAAACCAAGCCCTTGTGACTTAGGGGAGAAGAGAAAGGGCAGAAACCAAGATGTGGACCTAATTAGCAGTCGGGTCACAAACATAGTTAGTTGTTGCTGTTAGGTTTTATCCATGTTACTTTTAGTAGTGATTTCAGGATTGGAGGTGAGTAAGAGACTAGGAGCTAAAGGCATCTTCCCCTCTGAGCCCGTGTTGGGTTCCATCTTGCCAACTCTTCTCTCATCACCTTATATAAAGTTAGTGGGACAACGGGAAGATCTGAACAGGATCAGGAAAATAGCAAGGAGGAAGTAGGATGGAGAGGGGCATTGGAGGCCACTCTAAGTAATGAGGCTATAGGTAGGGAGACTGCTGGGGAACCCATTAGTTCCAGCAGTATTTTTGCCAATCCCATTGCCTGCCACAAGCCTGCTTCCCCAGGAGAACTACAAGGATGAGCATCTGGCTTGCTGCTGTGAGCACAAGCAAAGCCCTAAAAACCCAGGGGGACTTGGAACTGGAAAATCCAATTGTTAATGATGATCACTATGAACTATCCACGTCTACTGAGGAGTGACAGTTCTCAGAAACCTAAACACCTTGTCATTTGCACACCTGAGACACAGGACATTGTGAGCCTCACACGCAGTGCTGCTGAATATCAAATTCCACATTTCAGGCACCGGCCTCTCTGGGGAACCCAAGCAACACGGAAAACATCAATGCAGACACACGCACGGTTTGATCCAGTAGAAAAGCTTTCTACAGGTACTGCAGAGTTAAGTAACACAGCAATAATGGCAGGGCAGGGAATACAGAAACTGAGGCAGGGTACACAGAAACTTTTAGCCGAGATGTTAAATGACCCAGGGAATTAATGGGGGAAAAGAAAATGGAGACGAGGGAAGGAGAACAGGCAGGAAGAGACAAATCAGGGGAGGGGAAAACAGAGACGATGAAAGAACGGTGGTTTATAACAGAGGAATGACGCAAATAAGGAAACCTCTATTTTCCAAAATCATTGTGCTTATCAGGTAGCGTTGTAATTAGTTGTTTACATCTCTGGTCCTGCCTTAAATTCAAGACTATTTAGATTGCAACTATAACTTTCACAGCATTAGCAAGGTTCTTAGAATAGCTGTTTAATAAAGATATGTAAAGAAGGGATGGAGGGAAGGAGAAAAACAGCCAAAAGAGCTTAAGTCTTTCTCTCTCTCTCTCTCTCTCCATCACCCAAGTTAAGAGCCCAGAAGGCATCCATAATTCCTCCCTCTTCCTTGCCCCAATTTTCCATCATCATCCTGCTGACTTTGCCTCCAAATGTTTCTTGTGTCCATTACTTCCTTCCCATCTTTGGCATCTCTGGCCTAAATCATTGTATGACAGCTTTATAATATCATCTACTTCTTTGGCTGCCAGTGATCACAGCCAAGACAGAAAACATATTCTATCATGTCCTTGCTTGAAATTCTATGGTGGCTCCCTATCACCTACAGGCCGAAGTCCAAGGCCAGGTATGTTCTGGTTAGCAGACACCATCAGGGCTCAGCCCAGATCCCTCTGAATCTCTTCCACTATTTCTGGGTACATCTCCCCTCCTAGCTTCTGTATACTGCGCTTCTACGGTAGCACAGCTTAGACTCCCTGGAAGACTGCCCCTGCACGAAGGGAGCCTCTTTGTCCACAGGTACAGAGTCAGAAGTGTCAGGGCAGGCCATCGACTGTCTGAAACAAGAGGAGGAAAACCCAGCTCCCTTGCCTCAAGTAAGGACAAACTCTGAGGTGTAATTTACACTCCAGAGCTCCTTCGCAGGATCAAGTTAAGGGCAGGACATTGCCTGAAATCACACCCTTACTTGGTATATTATTTATCTACTGATGCATAACAAATTCCTTAAAAACTTAATGGCTCCAAACAAACATTTATTATTTCCTACTGTATCTGAGGGTCAGGAATTTGGGAGCAGCTTACCTGGCTGCAGTCAAGCTGTCAGCTGGGGCTGCAGTCATCTGATGGTCATAGGGAATCGGCTTCCAAGATCACTCACAAGGCTGTTGGCAAGAGGCTTCAGTCCTTGCCAGATGGGCCTCTCTATAGGGCTGTTCACACAGCATGGCAGGTATCTTCTCCCAAATCAAATGATGTAAGAGAAGGAGAGAGCTAGGAAGTGAGCAAGCGAGCCCCTAAGCAGAACCTAATCTCTTGAGGGGCATGCATCTCTTCTGCTATGAGCTGTTAGTCCCACAGATCACTCTTGGTACAATGTGGGAGGGGCCTACAGGAAAGAATACCAGGAAGTGGGGATCACTGGGGGCCATCTCAGATACTGGCTACCACAGTTGGCTTCCTCCCCTTCTCCATCGTGCTCCTCCGGTTCTCTTATCAGATTTTCCTAGGAGCACTTCTTAATGAATCATTTGCACCTAACTCCTGGTCTTAGGGGCTGCTTCTGTGGAACCCAACCTGAGACAGCCTTCAAAGCCTTCCATGATATGGCCCTTGCCTACTTGTCCAATTTCACCTTTTGCTAACACATGCTTTGCCCTTGATGCAGCAGCAACATTCAAGTGATGCTAGAAATCACCTGTACGTGGCACGTAATCTTCCTATACCCTTACTCAGAGTCTTATTCATCTTTTTCAAAAAAAATTGGTACCTGAGCTAACATCTGTTGCCAATCTTTTTTTTCTTGTTCTTCTTCTTCTTTCTCTTCTCCCTAAAGCCCCCCAGTACATAGTTGTATATTCCAGTTGTAGGTCCTTCTGGCTCTGCTATGTGGGATGCTGCCTCAGCATGGCCTGATGAGTGGTGCCATGTCTGCGCTCAGGATCCGAACTGGCAAAACCCTGGGACGCTGAAGTGGAGTGGGTGAAATTAACCACCTGGCCATGGGGCCGGCCCTCTTACTCATCTTTGTATCTCTATCATTTGCTACCATTATATCTTTGTTGAATGAATGAATGAGTGTGTACATCCTAAAGTACTCTCTGTTGTCCTAAGTTGGTTACTGCACAGAATAGGTGGAGGAAAGAACAAGAAATTTTCTTCTGTCACCTTGGGCAAGTTTGAGAACTTTACCATGCCCTCCAAACTCTGGGAAAGGGAAATAAGGAAATCCATCCAGTCATTTATTCATTCATCAAATATTTATTGAAAGCTTACTGGGTGCCTGGCACTTTCCTAAGCACTGGAGAGTCAGCAGTGAAAGAAAGAGACTAAAAGTCTACCTTTAGGGGCTTACATTCTAGTGGAAGAAACAGTAACAGCTAAAAAGTATTGAGTGTTGCCATGTCATAGGCACTATCCTAGATATGTGTATATCTCTGTCCATATCTATATCTATATGCATGTCTCTATCTCTATCTCTGTCTATATCTATGCATCACTTCATTAATTCTTACACTGTGAGGTAGGTCTCATTATTATTTTCTTTTTAGTTAAGGAGAATAATACACAAATACCTAAAATTTGTAGTACTAAAGAAAATATTATTTATGACTAGTTAAAAATGGTGAAGCAGACTTTTTTCAGGGGGACCACTGCAATAGGAGTTTTGTAGTTGGGGAGAGAGATTGGCTCAACTCTGAATGCAACAAGGACAAGTAGAGATTTATAGCCAAGGCGCAGGGTGAGGGTCAGTGGATGGAAAAGTGTTAAGAGGAAACATCAGGGATAAGGATGATTCTGGCTAAACCAACTTGACAAGATTCTTGCTGAAGGCAGGCCAGGGGGATAAGAGATCAAGGGTGGGAGATGAGGAATCTGATCAGATATCAAGGGTGGGGGATTTTCACTAAACTGATCCCGCAGGATCCTTGCTAAAACTGGACTAACCGAGCCAAGGCAGAGTCCAAGGTCAAGGTTTAGTCAAAAAGAGGACTCAGAAGAGCTTGACTTGAATGAGGTTGAGGAGAGTCTTTCAGTAGCATTCCAGATCCCATGTTCTTGTCTACTCTACTCAATGAGTGGAAGAGCGCTAAGAACTGCCTTGACATGGCAGTGCTAACTGCAAACTTGTTTGCTGATCTGTATTTTCTTATCCCTACAATGTGAAACAGTGCTGATATCTAGTTTACCTAGAATAAAACTTCCACTTTGAGCTAGAATGGGCCTAAGAGGCAACACAGTAGAGAAGTGACAATGGAAGTGGGAGTCAGGAGTCAGATCTGAACTAGAACTTAGAGTGTGGTCCTGTCTGTATCCTCATCTGCAGGATAAGGGAGCCAAGCAATGTGGTTATAAGGTTCTTTCCTCCATTCCCTTGATAGCAACCTTGATCATCTAGCTTTTAAGATTCCACCACCTTTACGGCATGTAACCTTGCGTTCTATTTGTCAGCCTGCTCACCTCCTCTCCTCTGCTCGACAATAAGCCCCATGTACAGTGAACACTCCTTTACACACCATTGCACACCATGTGCACCACGCCACCTTGGGCACGTCTTACCATAGAGAATGGGCCTCTGTATCCAAGGAGCTCCCTTGAAAAGGCTCCTTCAAGGTCACAGAGAGAGCGAATAAAAGTCAAGATTTAGAGGCGGGGCTGTCACATTCCAAATCCTGTGCTTTCAACTGACACCCAGTGACTCAGGAAAGAGCAATTGCCGAAATAGAATTTCTGCTGGGTCAGCATATAATTCCTCCAAACCTCCTTCAAGTATCTTGCTCACAGCCACACACGCCTGCTCGCTCACCAGGTCAACATTTATTTTTCCGAAATGCCCCAGAAGGACTATCTCATGGTGACAACTGTCCTCTTGTGATCAAGGTAGGCTCTGGCCTGGAGTCCCACCTCGAAAGCACTGCGGGGCTGTACTTCTGAGGAAATAAAAAACATGGTTGCACCTATATTGATATTTTTATTTCTTTAGATGCACGGGAACTCGTATTGTTCCTTGCATGCCTTTACATCTTAATTGTTAAATAATAATAATTTTGTTTAAAAAGGGAGTCTTTTCTTTCTTTCTTTTTTTTTTTTTTTACTTGAGGAAGGTTGTTGCTGAGCTAACATCTTCCTCCGTTTTATGTGGGACGCCGCCACAGCGCCCAGGATCTGAACCTGCGAACCCCAGCTGCCAAAGCAGAGCACAGGAACTTAACCACTACACCACTGGGCTGGCCCCAAAGGGAGGCATTTTTTCCTCAAGTATACCAGTTTCTTGGAACATTCATGTAGTTTCAACTTCCTAGTGATACTCTGGTTCCCATGAGTTTATGAGAGTTGGGGGTCCCAGCAGGAAACACATAACATACTCAGAAGGAGTAACTTAAGAGAATTTACAGAAGGGACCACCTAGAAAGTAGTGGGCAGAGATAAGGGAAATTAATGAGGGTGATGCGGCACTCCAGGATTAGTATTAGCAAGAAGGCTTTACCATCCCTGGGCCCCAAGGAGCAAGGGGAGGGGGCGCTTGAGACCTGCTGACAGTTGTAGAGAGGATGTCCAGAGTGCGGCCGTGGTCTCCACGGAGGAGCCTGACCACCACTCATTTGCAGCCTCATGCGGGTGGGGTGGGATGGATACCTCTTTCGTTGCTCCTTCCCATCTTCTGTTGGTGCTTCCCATTGGCCTAATGCAATCAGATGCTACAGGCAAGGGAGGCGAGGTGATGCAGCCGCCAGGTCACAGAGCAGGATGGAGAAGAGTGGAGAGTGGAACTGGAGAGGCAAAGTGAAAATCCAGCTCAGAGGCCAGTCGAGGTTGCATGACAACAGCCCCCCTTCTGCCTGGGGCACAGCTCTTCAGAAGTCTGATGTCAGAAAAGAGGTAATAGAGGCTGATATGTAGAGTATGACATATCTACTGTTCCAGGAGTGAACGAGCATCCATTTGGCTAAGATAGGACATCTCCTCTTCAGTCATCTGTGGTTGGACAGATATATTAGCTTTGCTTTCCATAAAAGTGAAAAGTTTGTGGACAATGTGTAGAAGAAAAAGAAGTGAATCAAATGGTATAATTAGGAAGCAAAACAAAACCATAAGAGTCATGCATTTAATATCTGAAGATTCAAATCTGTTGCAGGGGTGGTCAGAAGGAAGAAGAGAACAAGTTTAAATAATGCAGGAAATTCTGCCCACCACGTACTCCATAAGCTTATGCATGAAATTGAGTGTGAGATAGATAATGTTAATCCACTCTCCTCCATCAATTTCAGTTCCCTTGAGCCTGTCATAGTCAAGCAATTGCCACACTAAGTGTGATTGTAGTGTATGTAGATTCAATCACTTAGGTAGCCTTTATTACATATTTTAGATGCCTGTATATGTTAATGTTTATGCATATGTGCAGGTTTATACACAGTAAATCATGTGTGTCATTTTTCAAAAGAAATTTAAGAAATTTTCAAGGGTTTTAATGCTTTAGAGTTGTAATCAACACTTTTTTTAAATCACAAAACACCATGAAAAAAGTTTTTGAGAATGAACTGCCTACTTTTATGCATTGTTTTCTGTTTGATGACTTTAAAATCTCACTCCTGCATAAGCTATGACTCCACGATAGTCCCTTAACAACCAGAAAGGAATTAGGAAAGGAGCCTAAGGGGAGTCCATTGTGGAAATGAGTAGAGAGTGAAAGGAGATTTCTTAGTAGAATAATGAATTAAAGTCTTCAGAAAAATCTATTAACTTACTAAATTTTGTTTCTGTGCAGAAAAATTTTTAAATGCTTAATAATTTGCCTTAGAAGGTCACAAATATGTAGCCCTTAATCATACAAAGAATCTATGTAATTATTTGCAATTTACTTGTAAGAACCAAGGCTAGTACTTTAATACTGGATGGGTTTGAACCCATCTAGAACACTCTTGGGGTTACTGGTGAACTCTGATCTCAAAGTCAGCATAGGTTAAGTTGTGCTGTAATAACGAATATCCCTCAAACTTTGGGGTCTTAAACAAGTAAGGGCTTATTTCTTTTTTCTCTCCAGCTTTATTGAGGTATAATTGGCAAATAAAATTCTATATATTTAAGATATACAATGTGATGATTTAATATACATTAAATATATTAACTCATCCATCACTTCACATAGTTAACTCTTTTTATATGAGGACAGTTAAGATCTACTCTCTTAGCAAATTTTGGGTATACAATACAGTATTACTAACTATGATCACCATGCTGCACATGAGATCCCCAGAACTTATTTATCTCATAACTGAAAGTTTGTGTCCTTTGACCAACATCTCTCTATTTCCCCCACCCTCCAGCCCCTGGCAACCACCATTCTACTCTCTGGTTCTCTGAGTTTGACTTGTTTAGATTCCACGTGTAAGTGAGATCATACGGTATTTGTCCTCTGTGTCTGGCTTATCTCACTGACCATAATGTCCTCCAGGTTCATTCAGGTTGTCGAAAATGTCAGTATTTCCTTCCTTTTTATGACGAATAACATTCCACTGTATATATATGTTCCACATTTCTTTTATCCATTCATCCATTGATGGACACTTAGGACTCATTTCTCACTCAGCTGGGGGCTCTGCGCTCTGTCTTCGTTGCCTTCTCTCTATGATCCAGGTTGATGGAGCCCCCACAATATCAAACATTGTGGTCATGTTGGTGAAAAGGAAGGTCTCACAATAGTAATCAAATGCTTGCACTAGGAGTGACACAGTACCCTACAACTCACATCTCACTGGCCAGAACTGGTCAAATGGCTCCACCCAACGGGGCCAAGGATAGCGATTATCATGCATCTAGAAGATGGAGAGCCAGAAAAACTTAGTGCTTAGCATTAGTGGCTGCCGTATCAATAGAATGCCCTTTCCCATGTCCTGAGAGCAGAGCTTGGGACCTGAGAATCTGAACAGAGTAGAAAATTGGGATTTGCAGACTACTTGGTCATCAAATCCAGAGAAAAGATTGAGCACTTAGGTCACTGAACCTGTGCCCGTGTCATCAGGACCGTCTCTTTTGGAAGACTGGAAATGTGGCCAGTGATGTCACTTGCCAGTGTTTCAGTACCCTAGAGGTGTAGTTAACATTGTGATCATGAAACTCTGTGGAAAAAAATTTGGAGAAATGCACCACCAATGCATATACACATTTCATACACATACTACTATGCTAATACATTATGTACATTAATAAACATTTAAAGGATGAAAAAAATAAATATATGCTTTAATCTGTTTCCCATCCAATATATCATCTCACAACCTCCCTGGGATGTCCGCACTCTACTTTGGAGACCTGCTCCCTTAGAGGACCAAGAGGGTTCAGCCACGTTCTTGGGGGCAAAAGATCAACAAGAAAGGGATATGCATTTACATAAAGTTATCTGTAATCCCAGCTATAATCCCAAAATTACAACTGTTTATATCTTGGTACATTTTCTTTTTCTCTGCACAGCTACCCATATATGTAAGTATTTTTAAAAAGAGATAACAATGGACAAACTGCTTTGTAATCTCCTTTTCCCGCAGAACACGTTGTGAACAACATATTGCATATTCTTCTACACCATTTTTATCATTTTCCTTATTTCAATGGGAATCTGTGTTCATTGTGAAGTCTTATTAAATGTGTATAAGCAAAGAGAAAAAATGAAAATTACCCATTTTTCATTATCCAGACATAACAATTTTAATACTTTGCTGTTAACGGGTTTTGTCCAGTTTCTTTTCAATGCACTCGTAGGTTTCCATTAATGGGATCACATTACACATCCTCTTCTGTAAGCTGCTTTATCATTGTATATGTATCATGGACACCTTTCCACGTAATGAAATGCTTTTCTACAATGCCATTTGAATGATTCTATATGGCAATGTTTCCAATACTGATGTCCTTTGAACATTATTCTAATAGGTACATTGAGAAAAAATAAGTTCCATGGTAAAATAATTTGGAAAATACTGCCTATTTGAACTGTTATAATGCACATCAGCTATTAATGTCTCTGAAAATTCTACAACTGAAAAAAGGTTGACTTTGTTTCACAAATTTATTTGAGCATGACTCACTTTTTTGAGGCACTTCAAATAACATCCTTCAGAGCAGTGCTAATTACTATGTATCCCAGTCCTGTCTTCTTAGACATTTAAGTCAGCACAATGAATATTCTTGTTTCCATATCTTATGCTCTTCATATATATATATATATATATATATATATACACTTTTTTTTTTTTTAAAGATTGGCACCTGAGCTAACATCTGTTGCTAATCTTTTTTTCCTTCTTCTCCCCAAAGCCCCCCAGTACATAGTTGTATGTTCTTGTTGTAGGTCCTGCTGTTTGTGGCATCAGCATGGCCTGATGAGCGGTGCTAGGTCCACGCCCAGGATCTGAACCGGGAAAACCCTGGGCCGCCGAAGCTGAGTGTGCGAACTTGACCGCTCGGCCATGGGGCCAGCCCTACTCTTTATATGTTTTTAAGATAAATTTAATAAAGCAGAATTGTTAGCTTGAAGATATGCAGATTTTGAAGGTTTCTCTCCTGACAATAATTCTCCAGGAATGTTGAACTTATTTACGCTCCCCCCGTGAGAACATGAGAGTACCCATTTCCACACAACCCTGCCAGCACTGGGTGTTATCACTGAAAAAGTAAGTACCCATATAAATAACTGATCTTCCTATTTCAAAAGAAATTAATGCTCAATGTAGAAAATTTAAAAATTAGTATATGAAAAAGAGACAGCAATAAAATCACCCATAATCCCACAACTCAGAGATAACCATTATCAACATGGGAGGCAGTATATAACCATGGGTGTCTGTTTCTTTGCTTTTACAAACTTATAATTATGCAAGTTATAGATCATGCTATTTTACAGCTAAAATTATATCTCTAAATTATCTCATTGCTTAAATTTACATTTGTTTAATACTAGCAAAATTTAGCAGTTTTTCATATGTTTATTTTCTCAGTTTCTTTTAGATAATTTTGTTTTAGATTTCTTTTATATTTTTTGTTTCTTTTACAAAATTTTAGATAGTTTATTCACATCTTATGCTCATATTTCTGTTGAAGTCTTCATCTTTTTCTTATTATTTTGAGGTGTTCTTTATATACTTATATATCACTGATTTGGGGGGCACTCCTTAGATAGATAGATAGATAGATAGATAGATAGATAGATAGAGATAGAGATATGATTAAGAAAAGGAACTTAACTTTTTTTATGTATGCTGCATTTTCCCCAGATTACTGTTTAGTTTTTAGTGTTACTTATGCAGTCTTCTAAATACATAAATTTCTGATTGTTATGTAGTTAAACTTATAAAAGTTTTTTGTCTTTAGATATTGGTCATGGAAAGATTAGAAATCCCTTCTATGCTTCCAGATTATATTGTTTTCTTCTAGTATTAATGGTTTTCTAAAAATATTTACATCTTTGATCCAGTGGTCAAAACAAAATGCAGGTGCCAGATACAGGAAGATGGGTTTTATCATACCCTTTTATTCATATTCAACCCTTGCCGAGATGATATTTTTTTTTTTGAGGAAGATTAGCCCTGAGCTAACATCTGCTGCCAATCCTCCGCTTTTTGCTGAGCAAGACTGGCCCTGAGCTAATATCCGTGCCCATCTTCCTCTACTTTATATGTGGGACGCCTACCACAGCGTGGTGTGCCAAGCGGTGCCATGTCGTCAACCGGGATCCGAACTGGTGAATCCCGGGCTGCCAAAGCAGGAATGTGCACACTTAACCGCTGCGCCACTGGGCCAGCCCCTGAGATGATTTAAGTTATCCTGTTGTGCACAAATATCTCTCAAATCCCATCCCAGTTCTTCCCTCCCTTTTTTTTTTAAAGATTGACACCTGAGCTAACAACTGTTGCCAATCTTCTTCTCTTTTTTCCTTTCTGCTATTTTTCCCCAAATCCCCCCAGTACATATTTGTATATCCTGGTTGTGGGTCCTTCTAGTTGTGGCATGTGGGACACCACCACAGCATGGCCTGACGAGAGGTGGCATGTCCACACCCAGGATCCAAACCAGCGAAACCCTGGGCCACCACAGCGGAACAGGTGAACTTAACCACTCAGCCACGGGGCCGGCCCCTTCCCTCCCTTTTGTGGTCACCAGAATGTCAAAAGTATACCACGTCCTCCTCCTCATGAGGTTTGCAAAGTCAAATATCATGCTGATCGTGGCATGTTCCCCTGCCAGCAAGTTCTACCCATCTAACTCTATTGATTCAAACTATTTTATTTTTAATAACAAAATATTATATACAAAATATTCTCAAGTACATATACCCATTACAAAACCTCTCACCAAATATCTTTTCATAGTTCTGTTATTCTGTCTGATACATCTCCTTACTCTGTTAAAATAGATTTGCGCTGATCAACACTAACCATCAGATGGCATCTGACGTTATAAAGACGCTGTTAGGAGGAAACTTTCTGGAGAGTTAGCGGGAGGAAGAATGGTGGGATCAGCTTTAAGCTTTAATGAATTTGACCACATAAAAATTACAAACTTCCGCTAGTAAAAAAATACAATTAAAATAAATATTTAATATCACTAATAATCAAAGAAGTTTGCACTAAAATAATAATGTTTCTACATTGTTTCTCACCCATAAAATTAGTAAAAATTAAAGAATGATAACACCCAGTGCTTGCAAGGCTATGATCATATACGTCTTGTCACAGTGCTTAGGGATATAAAAGCTCCAACCACATTTCTGGAACCTAATTTGACAAAACCTATCAGAAGTTTTTAAAGATCATTTGACTTAGTACCTCTATTTCTACAAAACTAACCTAAAGAAATAATCAGAAGTATGCAAAGAGATTTTTGCACAATATCAAGGGGAAAAAAATAGGCTGCAACTGTAAGGCACAAATTGGAATTTGTTAGATATATTTTGATGCACCCACACTCTTGAATTCTATGTAGCTGTTAAAATCATTTTGCAAAAGGAAAATTAATGACATGGAAAAATGCTTGCAATATAGTGTTGGATGATGTGGTGTGAGAGCAGCAAAGGCAAGCAGTTGATCCCAGGAAAGACACAAAGTGGTAGATGCCTTAAATGAGCTTACTCAGTCAGGCTGGAGGCAACAGTGTGATATAAGGAAATGGTTTGGGACTCTGAAGCCCTCGGGGCAAGTTGGCTACAGTCCATAAAGGGACAGCGCACAAAAAGGGACAGGGACAAAGGGAAGCACAGGAAACTTCAGCAATTATTTCTTAAACTCTCCCTGGTCTTTTGAAAATTCTTCCTATGTTCAGAGAATTTTCCGTATTATAAGTGTCTCCTCCCCAAGCCACCTAAAGAACTAACTTTCTCCAGCCTCCCTTGCAACTGTAGCACCATCATGTGACCCGGGCTCTGCCAATCACATAAGCCCTCATGGGACTTTAGTTTGGATGAGAGAAACCTGAAGAACAGCTTCTGTCTGGAAGTCATTTTCTGTTGAGAATATTTAGGGATGCGTTGAAGAGTAGGATGCCGTCTCACGATGTGGGTGAAATTTTTCCTGGCTGTGTAGTTTCCAACTTTGACTCAGGCCTCTTGAAGCTTCCATAAAGGACCTACCTAAAAAGATCCTTTTCACTGGCTAAAGTGAGTGAATTCAGTCATTTGCAACCAAGCACATTGTCTGAATCAGAAATACTACATTGCAGTGCCTGCGTGTGCTCAGTACTTTCATCTCATCCGTTCATCTCATTTAGTCCTCCTCTGCCATCTTGGCTCCTCCGTCAGTAAGCAGCAGAATTGAGAATGGATCTCCAGGTCTGCAAGAACCCAAAACCCATTCTCTAACCAAGAGCAAGTTTCTTCTCCTGTAATCCTATCTGTTCCATCCATAGAATGAGAAGTTTGGAATAGAAAGAACTCTGAGTTTCTTTCCATTTTAAGTAAGTAGGTGGTTCTACGTCCTGGAGGACTTTGCCCCTTCACTGTAGGGAACCCAGGAAATCTCTATGGGGTTTCTGGTCTGGTGGCCATCTTTCCACCATCTTAAGAAGAAGCTGGTGGAATAAGATGGAGCTAGGGGCTGCCAGTGACCCAGGGTCCGAGAGCTCCAGGCCCATAAATTTTGCTGAGGACTGGACAGGCTCTGGAATTACTCTCAACAGGTCTAAACTCACGTTCCCAGGAGGAAGTTGTTTCACACCCTGACTCTCTTCAGGCTACCAGTAGCGGTGGCCTCACAAGCGCTTTTCCAGTTAGGCTTCCAAAGTCTTTGACAAAGAAGCTGAGGCAATGCATTCCAATATTGAAAGTACAGAGCTAGCACTGGGAAAATTGGCTGTTCTCCCAGCCCTGTTACTTATTGCATGGCCCTAGGCAAGTCACAGGACCGCTCCCATCCTCTGTTTCCTCCCTGAAAAATTGAGGACTATGGTACAGGCAAAATGAGATAATGCAAGCAGAAGTGCTTTGAAAAATGAGAAGCATTGTACAAATGTGAGGAGCCGTTATTAATTTAGAGAGGAATCAAAGAATTTAAAATTGTCTTGCATTTGAATAGTGTTTCTTATTTTACAACATGCTTTTCTCATTTTGTCTTCACAGCCACCATGGGAGAAAGTAGGGCAGTTATTATTATCTTCATTCTACAGATGAGGAAACAGAAGGAAAAGTGACAGTGCCAGCCCTGGAAGCCAGTCATTCTGATTTTCCGCCCCAGATTCATTCTTATGTATTTTCAGGTAATTCATGTCTAGCCACGGTACAGGTGACATGGACTAGACACCAGAGTACACCTGTCGGTAACAGGGTTGGGGTTTGTCTGCAGGATCTGAGTCAATAGAAAGACACTTGGCTTAATGTGCTAATTTTGGACTAACAAGTGGGCTTTCTAGGAAAAAATGTAAAGTTCTAGAATTTCTCCATTGCAATGAGGGGCAGGTTAAAGACCACCATTAGGTGAAAATTAAATGCTGGAGGAGACCCAGCGTACACTTTTAGAGAGTGCACCCACTCCTGTCATCTTCTTTCTGGCATCCTAGAACTCCCAAGTCAGCATCAACAGTGTGACTAGCACTGTCCGTACCAGCAGGGGCAGCATTAGGCTGTCCCTGGAACCATCCCACAGAAAAGTAATGTGTGAGCAGGAAGCGTGGGTTAAGGACTCACAGACAAGCTTGATTTTCTCATCACCATTGTAACGATTATGAAGAGTACACTTTAGCTGCTTCTGCTTTTATGGATCACTTCAGCACCCACTGGTCTTTCAAAATAAGGCTATAAGGTAGAATGATATCATTCTTAGAAGTGACTTTCCAAAGAACACGCAGCTGAGGAGGTTTTATCATTTGAATTGTGAGAAAACCCAATAATGCTGTTATGTGACTGTGCAAGACTGGATTATTGTCCCGCATACCCCCTTGAGACAGAGTATACCCGGGCCTTGGCCATTTGATTGGTTTGCCTCACAAACTGTGGATGCCAGTTTCAAGCCAGGGTCTGAGCAGGCACTGCGTGTTCCCACTATCCTCATTCACTCATGTGACCTACACAAGAAGAGCATGCCCCAGGAAGTGGCTAATCCACAATGAAGGAGGAGACATGTGGAGAAGGCCTGAACTCAACCTGCACGCTGGTGCTCAAAACGTGGAATCCAACCGAGCCAAATTGCAGCCAAACCATGCACGAATAAGCATGAAATAAATCTTGGGCATTCTAAGCTTCTGTATTATCAGATAGCTTGTTATGCAAACTCTAGCTGCAAATAGTTGACTGGCACAGTTGCCTTCATGAGAAGCAGTGATTATAAATTATAGGGCCCGTTTGGGTTTAAAAAAAGGATTCTTGATTCTTTGTGGGTGGCAGGTGAGAATTCTTCTACAACATATGAAGCAGGAAATATTCCGTTTCTTTATCTTTTTAAAGCAAATTAATTACAGCTCAAAATTTCCAAGTGCTAAAGTGATGGCATGATCAATATCACTCAAAACTAGACTCTCTTCCCAATACACAGTCTCGTATAAAAGTCCTCGACATATGTGTCCCCAGACCAATGGAAGACGGGCCAAGGAGGTGCTCATTTTTGCTCTTGCTCCTTCACTGCTCCAACTCCATCAGAGACATTGCTGCTGTGTGCAGGTTCAGAATTCACCGCGTGAAATGGAAGATTTCTCTTTTTGGTAACTGACATCATCCAGGATTTGACTGATATAGGCCAAGGTGAAAGTCCTTGCACGGTATTGAGTCTGACATTAAGAAAAGTTTGATGACCACATAGTCTAGAGAGTTTACACTGGGTCTTGATGACAAAGACAACTCCATGTTTCTCCATTCATTCAAGACTTCCTGTACGCCTCTCAGAAAACTTCTGTATTTGTGTTTTCTTAGGTCCTGCACATTTCTCATTAAGCGTATTATTGTTATTTATAGAAGTTCCCCCACTGCCAAAGATAAATGCTAAGTTCCTTTCTGTGCTTAGAAATATTCTTCATTATCTGACCCCTACCTACCTTAGCAGTCTCCTTTCTCACTCTTCCTGGTGGCCATGTTACGTTTTATTCACGTTGAATTACACAAAGACGCTATTCTATTTTCTTGCTTTATGCTTTTATAGACACTTTCCTCTTTGCCTAGGATATTCGTTTAGCTACCTCCTACTTAAACCTCGAGATCTACTTCTAACAGAACCTTCTCTTTAATAGGGCCAGGGCTAAGGGGACACAAGAGAGGTGCCCAGGATGCAAAATTTAGAGGCACTCACATTCAGGGTCGTGCACTGCTCTGTTAAATTCTGTGCCCTGCACACCTCATTCACCCTACCTTACTCCTGGCCCCCCTCTTTTTTTTTTTTTTGAGGAAGATTAGCCCCGAGTTAACTACTGCCAATCCTCCTCTTTTTGCTGAGGAAGACTGGCCCTGAGCTAATATCTGTGCCCATCTTCCCCTACTTTATATGTGGGATGCCTACCACAGCATGTCTTTTGCTGAGCGGTGCCACATCCGCACCCCGGATCTGCACCGGCAGACCCCAGGCCACTGAGAAGTGGAATGGGCGAACTTAACTGCTGAGCCACGGGGCTGGCCCCCTGGCCCCGCTCTTTAGCGCCCTCCTGATATATTGCACCTCTTCCCCAAGAATAGCTTCTTCATGCAAACTCTGTACTTTTCTATGTTACAGCATTTGCCACACTGGATTGCATCTTCTTAGGACAGAGACCATGTCTCAACATCTTTGTAGCACCAGCACCATGCCCAGCATAGCATATCTGATGAATAATAGCAAAATAATAGCCGTGATATAGTATGAACACTTATTTTATACCAGGCATGGCTCTAAGTGCTTTACCTGAGTTGGCTTAGTTAGCTCTCACAACAACTTATATAGATATCATGCCCCAATTTTATAGATGAAGAACAGAATAAAAGAGGTTAAGTACATTGCAATATCACACAATGTGAAGTGGTAAAAGCTGGGATTTGAACCCAGGTCCTTCCGATGCCAGACCCTGTATGCATAACTGAGAAACGTGCCTCTTATAACTACATCACAATGAATAAAAATCAAGGAGGAAAAGATCATCTTGGTTGTGTCATTCAGGATCTAAGACAATTACTGCAAAGGGCAGTGAAACTTTATGAGATGGGGTGTCCCTTTGGTGTTTTGTCCTCCTGGGGAACAAAGTCCTAAAAGGCTGACTTCTTCCTTAGTCCCCAAAGGCACCAATATTGGTGGGAGAGACAATCCTAAGTGCTGGTCCCAATCTAGACATTTAAGAAGAAAAAGTTCGGGTAATGCTTTGGATGGCATTGACCAAGGACAATTGTTGCCCAAAGGGGTTTGAGCCCTATTGATAATCCAGCTAGAAAAATTCTGCCTCATTGGCACTGGATCATTTGCCAGTCAGAGGTTATAGAGACACTGTGTCTGCTCCGCCAGCCCAAACCCATCAGCCATGAGCGGTGAGCACCAAGGCGGTGTCACTACATCGCATTCTGCAGTGTTACTTCCCAGGCAGGGAAGCTCCCACTGCCTGTACCAGTGGGAAATCGACACCAAGCTAGGAATCTCAAACTCAAATGCTTGTAACAAATGAATGAACTTGGCTGAGTGGAGACTATGGCAAGCTATAGCCCACATGCTGTGTGCATCATGCAGTTTTATTTTCTGTATTTCTGATGGTTTGACATCTTGGGGTCTTGCTGACCCTGGAGAGACTGCCCCTCGAAGGGCTGGCCAATTCCTAGAGAGAGTAAAAGACTAGCCTGCCAGTATGCCTTTTATATGCAAACCAACCAACCCGGAACTCACACCTCAAACCAACTCCTTTATCAGGGTCTCTTACACCCGTGTACTAATCACCCCAGGGCCAGGAACCAGACAATGAAGGACACCGCTGTGCCCCGAGCCCACTTAAATGATTCATGCTAACCAATCCTACACCTGCTCACCCTGCCTTGCTTTGCCTGGGGATACTACAATAAAAGTTCTTGCCCACGTTCCCAGACTCCCCGTGCCTCCTGACCAACCCTGGTGCTTCCCCATGTGTCCCCTACCCTGTGGCATGGTGTGGCGTGCCTCCTCCTCTGTGAGTAACAAGCTAGCTTTTCAAAGACAATTGCCCCCGATCTATTGGCCTCACCATATCTCAATAATAATAAATAAAACCTACATTTTAAAACACATGCCCGTGTACAGGGGAGCAGTCCCTCCTCACTTCCAGCTGATTATTGCCAAACAAGCATCCACCCAACATTATAGACATTCTGAATTTTCAAGAGAAGCCAGAAACCCAGATTTTATTCATCTCTGACAGTTTAACGTTGACAAGTAATTCAAACTTAAAATGTTATGTGGCTCATGCATGTATCCAAACATCAGAAAACCTAGGAAAACAAAAACAGAGGAAATGGGATAGCCAGATATAGTAGCCGCAGAAGGTAACCTGTGGTTTTCCATCCCTACCCTCATGGAATTGACCAGACTAGAGTAAATACATTGTTTTAGATCTGACGAATAGTCTCTTTGATCATTACAAAAGGAAGCATTTTTCAAGCTTTTCTAACCTGGCTTCCAGTAAAAAATACATTATACATTACAACACATACACATATTCGGATCTATTTATCTACCTGAAATAAAAATGTTACCCTTACTACACATAATGCACTTCAATATTTTCTATTCCATTTAATTTTTTTATGATTCTAGTTGCTACCCACTAAATTGATTTCACAATTTGTCAGTGGATCACAAACTACAGCTGGAAAAAAACCTTCCAAATTTAGAGATTAGTGGTACCATCATATTACGGATGAGGAAACTGAGATTCACAGAGTAATGGGATTTGTCCAATATTACACAAGGTGAATGGCAGAGCCAAGGCTAGAATTAACTATCAAGCTAAGACCATTTCCCTAATATATTTACATCCCTGAGTATACAGTGTATACATGTATCAGTGTTGGTGTTGTTATCAGTCGGGTTTCAATCAGAGAAGTAGAATCGCTATAATACACACACACACACACACACATACACAAATATCTATATGAATCTTTATAGGAATTTGATCATGTGCAACTGAGAAAGTTAAGGAGTTTCTAGAAGGCTATTTTCTCATGTCTAATGCTAGAGTTTGAAGTTCACAAAGAACAATAAGCCGGATCCCATGAGGACAGACAGAAACCATGTTTATTCTTGTCGTCTCTGACCACAGTGGTGTGGATGTCCTACAGAGGATGGCGGAGGCACTTCATCATGGATTAATAATGCACACATAGCCCAGGAGTGGAGAAGTGGAAGGAAGAGGCAAGAGAAGGCCCCGACACTGCTTCAAGCCCAGGACATGTGTCAGCAGATCAGCAACAACCTGTGAGCTGCAAAATGGCTGCTGATTCCCTCCCACCCTCCAGATCTCCCACAGGAATCTCTCTGCGGCTCACCCTTTATTTAGTCATTTAGAAAGCATGCTCGTGTTCACTTTTAAAAATCGAATATCTATTTCTTTCGTTATTAAAATTGAGAATACACAGTATGTACAGAAAAGAAAAATAACATAGTTTGTTTTTATTACTCTCTCTTCTTTCTCCCAGTTAGTTATTACCTGAAATTTTAAACTCAAGTTCTTATTTTCAGTATATTGCTGTTTTATGATGGGAATCTCAAGGTTTATTCACATCTGCATGCTGTTAGTGGATGACAATTACATGTCTTAATTCCACCTTCCATTGATTCCATCACTTTCTGCCAGTCCTTTTAGGCCTCAAATTTCCTTCTCTGAGATTTGTTTGCTTTAATTCATTTACGCATTAGATAGATAAGTTCTTTGTGGAGTTTGTTTGTTGGTTTGCACTTAGTAAAATACTTCCATGGCCTCGCCTATCTGGAAAACGTCTTTCTACTGCTTTCAAATTTGAACAAGAATTTTGCTTTTGAGTTACAACCTTTTCTCCTCAAAACTATCTATGTAACGTGGTCTCTAGGATATCTTGTTAGTTGAAAAAGCAAGGTGTAGAAATAAGTGTATACCATACTACCACTTATCTAAGAAAAGATGAGACACCTACAGGCACACATCCTCTGTCTAATTAATATAGAGCCTATTTAATTGACATATGTATTGAATACATGAATGTTATGTTAAATTGTGCTAATTGACACAGTGTGTTAACATAGTATTAGATGTTTTGTGTTGAATTATGTTAGATTAACATATTAATGATATCACACAATAATGTTATAATAACATGATTGTCATTATACGTATATATTATTATATGTTATATTATTATTTGCTATTACATGTTAAATATATGAAATTAACACATACATGTTAAAAATAGAATCAGCCTTAACACTTAAAATAGTTAAATTAGGAAAGGGAGGAAATATGTTGGAGGAACCAGGAATTGAAAGTAGAAATCTTAGAATAGCCCTCGTATTATAGACCTGCCTTTGAGCCATGTTAAGATTTTACATAATTATAAGACAAAATTAAATAAAGAAAAACACAACCCCTAGACTCCAAAAGTAAATTTAAACAAATGAACCTAATTGTGTATTCACTTTCTAACCTAATCTCACTCAGAGAATGTTCCAAGTGACTCTGAACACAGCAATGTGATTCTACATCCTTAATGGAATAGATCCTAAAGACAAAAAGATTGGTTAAAAAAAATCTTCTTTTTTTTTTTTTTGAGGAAGATTGGCCCTGAGCTAACATCTGCTGCCAATCCTCCTTTTTTCGCTGAGGAAGACTGGCCCTGAGCTAACATCTGTGCCCATCTTCCTCTACTTTATATGTGGGATGCCTACCACAGCATGGCTTGCCAAGCAGTGCCATGTCCGCACCCGGGATCCAAACTGGCGAACCCCAGGCCACCGAGTAGCGGAACGTGCGTACTTAACCACTGCACCACCAGGTCGGCCTCAAAAAATTCTTGAATGCTTTTAGTAATAGCTTTATGGATGATAGTGTTGGTATTGTTATTTCAAGATAATAAACCAAATGAGTAATCACATCAGTGTCGCTGAGTACTGAGATTTTGAGCTTGGTTGAAATGAGATACGA
Organism: Equus quagga; assembly: GCF_021613505.1. Lineage (NCBI taxonomy): Eukaryota > Metazoa > Chordata > Mammalia > Perissodactyla > Equidae > Equus > Equus quagga. The sequence continues at coordinate 19,576,004 of NC_060273.1, read as the reverse complement.
ATATGAGATTGATGAGGTGAGACAAAATCCTTGTAGGCCTGATTTTGAATTGGATATAAACTCATGATATATTTATCTTAAAAACTACAGATATCCTAGCTCTGTCCACTTAAGAGTGCAAGAAATAATGACTAACTTGGCAGCACTGAGCACTCCTGGTATCCAGATTGTGGTCTCTTTTCCTTCTAAAAAGAACCAGAGAGGGGCCAGCCTGGTGGCACAGCGGTTAAGTTCGCATGTTCTGCTTCAGCAACCCGAGGTTCAGCGGTTCAGATCCCAGAGGCGGACATGGCACTGCTTATCAACACATGCTGTGGTAGGCATCCCACATATAAAGTGGAGGAAGATGGGCACGGATGTTAGCTCAGGGCCAGTCTTCCTCAGCAAAAAGAAGAGGATTGGCAGCAGATGTTAGCTCAGGGTTAATCTTCCTCAAAAAAACAATTAAAAATTAAAAAAAAAAATAAAAAGAACCAGAGATCTATGGAGAAATGGTTCATTCCAGATCTGCGGCAGGAGGTATATTAAGTAAGTTGGAAAACATCTTGACATAGAGAAAGCTAGCAAAGCCTGCGAAGGTTATCCTGCATTGTCTCTGGGCACTTGATCTGAGGCCAGCCTTAATTTTCTTACTTTGTAGGTAGTTTATTTCGGTCCTCTGCTTGATAATAGTATATTCTTTATCTTTGAAATTCAAATATTTTCTCAGGTTTTGTATAGGAATTGAGCTCTTTACTTTTCTGGTGTCTGATGAGCCTTTAATTTTTTTTTATTGGAATTTAGATACAGAATCATCATACTCCTCATTTCATGGTACACCTTCACTGTTTGGCAGGACTCTTCTCTTGCTTTATTTATTTATTCCCTTTTATTTTCATATCCAGCCAACTCACCTCTCCTTCTCTTTCCCTTTGGCAACCATTCTAAGGTGTTAAAATATTTTTATTTCTATGTGTCCTTGTGAAACCTGTAGTATTGTTTTATGCACACATTTTTAATTCACATAAATGTTGTCAGGCTGTGGTCCTCATTTGCTCCTTACTTTTTTAAACTCAGCAGCACATTGCTCTGGGTACATTAATCTGTTGTTTCTAACTGTAAATAGTATTACATAGTGCACATACCACGCCTTTTACTTATCCATGCCTTAATGATGGAACCTACATTGCCGTCAAATCGCCACTGCCACCAGCAACACTTGGGTGACCATCCTCAGGGTTGCCACCTTACAAACCTGTGTGATAACTTCTCTGGAAAAATATCCAGAAGTAAGACTGTTGGGTCATATGGTACCTGTATACTTAACTTGACCAGACGTCTCTGGTGTGTTCTCAATGACGGTGCCAGTCCCATCCTCACCAGCAATGCGTAAGGGTTCCAGAGTCCCTGCCCCGACAAGACTTTTTCAGTCTTACATCTTGAATGTACTCAATTCAGTTCTGAATATTTTTTTACTCCACTTGTTCCTATCTTTCCTCTGGTGATTGGAAATTATTCAATACTTAGAAGTATGTTTCTCCACCATAGTCATAACCTGTTATTTAATATGCTTTTCTACTATTTTATTTTATTTTTAGATCTTACTCCTTACCATTTTCTTCCGCGAACTGGAAAACTTCTAAAATTTGTCCTCTTTATTTTCTAACTCTTCACTCTTTTATTTAATCGTGTTCACCTTCTGAAACCTATCCTCTATGTTCCTAACTATATTTTTAGTAACGCTAACTCTTCTTGTTAACACTTCCACCGTGACTTTTATTTATTTTATGGTTTTATTTTTCTCCTCTATGTTTTCTTCTTAAATTCTACTAAGTCATTTTTCTTCTTCTCTTGCCTTAATACATCTTCTGTGAGCCCTTGTATCTCTTACTTGATTTTCTTTAATTTCTTTGATTTTGTAGAGAAATGTTTGCATAATTTCCCCCTGAACTGCTACATAATTTTTCTAGGCTATATTATGCATTTTGCCTTTTATTTTATTTTCTAAAGTTTCTTTACTTTTAATGGGAGTCACTTCTTCTGGAGAAACTGTGAGCTAACGGACAATGTGGTAGACAGGCTGGGAGAGTGAGGTAGGACAGCCGACCGCTCAGAATGAGGTATTCTGTCTCAGAACTTCGTCTTACCAACTGTGTTATTTAGCCTCTTCTCTCTTCTAGCAACATTTTTCTCTTCCTCTAGGTGGTATTTCCCCATATGTGTGTTGGGTGAGACAGTCCTATTAACTTGCAGTGATGTACTGTATCTTCCAAGTTTTCATCATATGATTTAATGTTTACTCTTCGTATGTCTTCTTCCATCCCTCCTCCTCTCTGCTATATGAACATCTTGTGTCTTGTTAATATTATATGCCTAGGCAGTTTGTCAATCACCCCCCACTACTGTGCATTTGATTGGACTTGTGGGTGATTCTGCAGCCCACCCACACTCCGTGCCTTTGCAGATAACAATGTATGACACTTGCATTTAGATAACTCTGCATGCTGACTGAGCTCTGTAGAGGTACATCTTCAGCAGATATACTCTCTTGATTTGGCCCAATTTAACTACATTTTGTGGATGCTCTTCATAGATGGTAGTTTGGAGCTGCAATCTTTCCTAGTTTTATTGAATACAGAATTTTATTATTGCTTTTCTTTATTTGTATTTTCAGTTATTTCAGGGAAGACAGTAGATAAAAACACTTTTAATTTGTAAGAGAGCCTAGATTGGTATTTCGGAAGGATCCTTTGGCTTTAGCAAGAAACATTGCAGAAGATGAGGAAGTGGGGAGGATGTAGGGAATATACAAATTTATACAAATGAGAGATGATGAGGGCTATGAAAGGTCATGGTCTGGGAGATAAAAACAAGATGGTAGAAAGACCTAGGGCTTTGGAGTAATCAGCATATTGATGATAATTTAAGCGATAAAATTGGATGGAAACGTGGGGAAATTTTGTAGAAGAGGACTGAGCTAAGACATAACTCTTTGAAATCCTACTCTTTGGAATGAAAAGTGAAAGAGGATCCTACAAAATACAACTGGAAGTAAATACTAGAGAAGTGAGAGGAAAATAAAGACAGCAATATGGCAAAGGTAAAGAGTATTTCCAAAAGGGAGATGATTAGTGGTGCCCGATCCTGGGAAGAGCTCATATAAGGTAAGGTCTTGGTTCTTAGAGGTAACTTAAGGGCCCACTAAGGGACGAATGGATAGAGAAGATGTGGTTTATATACACAATGGAATACTACTCAGCCATAAGAAATGATGAGATCCGGCCATTTGTGACAACATGGATGGACCTTGAGGATATTATGCTAAAAGAAATGTCAGAGGGACAAATTCAAATACCGTATGATCTCACTCATAAGTAGAAGATAAAAATGACAACAAACAATCACACAGAGACAGAGATTGGATTGGTGGTTACCAGGGGGGAAGTGGGGAGGGAGGAGGATGAAAGGGGTGATGAGGCTCATGTGTGTGGGGATGGATTGTAATTAGTGTACGGGTGGTGAACAGAATGTAATCTACACAGGAATGGAAATATAATGTACATTTGAGGTTTATATAATGTTATAAACCAATGTTAACACAATAAAAAAAAGAAAAAGAAATGAAATAAATAGTTAGGCAAGAAAAAAAAAAGATAAGATCTTGGTTGACTTTGGATTTAGCCACACGAAAGTCGTTGACAACCCTGCCGAGAGCGGCACTGGTGGAAGTGGAAGGCTGATATCAGGGGATTGAGATGTGAATGGAAGGTTTCAAGGAAGGGTTGGCAAATATAAAAAACTCTTCAAGAAGTTTGATTGTGAAATAGAAAGATAAATACAGAAACAGAATATAGGGTCAGCTGAAGCAAAGCTTCTTGTATAGTGATATATTAGCATCAGAGCTTTAGGGTACCCCATAGCGATAATAATTCACATTTACATGGAAATTTAGTTTAAATGGGGCTTTCACATATATAATCTCATTTCAAATTCACCTCACTGAATCACCTCAATTTTATTGATGAGGAAACTAAGGCTCAGAGAGATAACAAACTGACTTGCCAAAGGACACAAGAAAGAAAACAATTAAGGCATCACTTTGACCACATCTTAGGCACAATCCCACATCTCAAGTCCTGGATAAATCTCAGGCTCAGCATCCTTGTAGAGAGAAAAGCAGGGCCAACATGTCACCTGAGCCCGAATCCAATGTGTAAATGGTTCAATTGAAATCCATAATTTCATTTCCAATGAAATAAAATGGCAGAGTCCAATTCACTTCTCATTAACTTCTCCAGAACATTTTCTCTTCCCAGGTATTTCCATGCCAGGCTGATACTAGCTAATTACCTGAATTAAATACTTTACAGCCTAAAAGGGTTATCTGTATGACACGATTTATAAATATTCATTCTGCAGAAGGGAGGATGCAAGAGAAAGCTGGTTTCCTGTGGCTGTCTTTGTAGCGAACTATTCAATAGTAACCCTCTGAGGCAGCCTCAGTGCTTGGGTACAGTGTTTTTGGAGCCTCAAATCCCCTATAGAAAAACAATTTCTCCAAATGCACAACCGTTTTTGCTGAGCCACTAAATAACTTCTGCTTGCCCATGTCAGGGACAGCCTTAAGGTGATATGATAGATGTCAAGGAAATAATCAATCAATACACTGGTTTAGGTCTCTGTCTATCAGTTTGGCATTGTGTGGACTAATTAGATGATAAAATGTGATGAATGTGTATTAAACTCAGCCTCCTCCCAGAAGCTCCCAGGGGTCCTTTCCCATTTTCTAGCTGACCTTTCAGAGCTCAGCTTTATTGTATGTGAATGCAATTAAATCAATTTGTCAGATATTTGCATTAGTCTGGCTTGTTCAGAATTCAATTATTCAGTGTCACTTTACTGCCCTTCAGAGGCTTGTGCGCTGGCTCATTTTCAAGTGGTGGATAAATGCAGAAATGGGTAGTCTTGTCAGGATTCAAGCCTTTGAGTACCTTCCCTCAGAGATATTGCTCAGATCCAACTTGCCCAGATCCCTTCTCCTCTTAGGTAGGTCTCAGAAGAGATAACCATGTGGGCTCTCGACATGGCTGAGCTTTAATTCTGACTCTGCCTCTTACTGTAAAGGTGACTTGAATAGGTTATTTAACCTGTGTGAGCCTCAGTTTCCTCTTCTGCCAAAAGAGGAATCACTTTAGTTTGGGTTTAGATTCGAGGGCGAGTAATTTACTTGGGAGGTGACAGTTGTAAGCACTGGTAGGACAGTAGGGCAGCGAGCAGAGATGGAAAGAAGCAGCTGTAAAGCACGTTAGTGAGCAGGTTACCACTGTGGACAACTCGCACTCAGTCCCCCTGGGGACCTCTGGGAGATGGAGCAGAGCATTCATCAGAGGTGTCCCCGCCAGGAGGCAAGGAGCTTGGGCATGTGTCTGCCAACCGCCATTCATTATTGAGAACTGCTCCAGGGGTGTTAGCTCTGGCACTTCACACCTGCCCTGAACAACACTGAGCATCCTCCTGAGGCCAGAGAAAGCCCTCAAGCAGAGAGTCACAGCTGCTTTCAGTAAGAAGCTTTGTGGACACAGGAATACGGTGGAGCACCAACAGCATCCGCTATAGGGATAGGATTCATTGTGAAGTCAAAAAATAGTAATGCGTGTCACGTTCTTAGTGCTGTGACTGGCATAAAGCACCCAAAAGTAATAGTCGATACCATTATTTCTGGAAATAGGTAAATCTAGGAAAACGGCTTTCCCCTGTACAGGAATCTAACTGTGATCTCAAGTGTGTAGTAAACAGAAAGCACTATATGCCTTCCTGGGAGGAGTAGGTGGTGAAATCATGGAAGGCTCTATGGAGGAGGTGACATTTGAACTGGGTTTTTAAGGATGAATACATGTTCAGCAGGCATGCAAGGGGAGCAAAGACATTCTAAACAGAGGAATGGCATGTGCAATGACACAGAGATATGACAAGGTTTGTGTTTGGTGACATGCTTATGGTTTAGAATGGCTAAAGTGTAGGATGATAGGGAGCTTTATATCATGAAGCCAGAATTCAAGTCATGAGAGAAACTCTACATCCTTCAAGGGCATTATAGTATTATTCTATATGCAACAGGGAGGCATTGGACTGTTAATGTAAAACTTTTAATAGATTCTTGGATGACACACAAAGGAACCCATTTATAATAGAAATAAATAGATTCCTGAGTATACGTTCAAAGGATCTACTGCATAGGAAGGAGAGCAAATGTAATGATATTTTATGTGAAAAAGACTTCAGGGTTTTCATTGAGCCAGCTTGTTATACAACTTCAAAGGGAAAAAAAGCTAATTCAAACTTAGATTGCATTAATAGGAATAACGCAATATCCAGATTAAAAGAGAGATAAAACCACACTTGGTCTGCACTATCTGAGCAGCTCAGGAAGTAGCTGTCCAATTCTAAATGACATATCTTTTAAAAGAGACACTGGTTACACTGGAGCAAGCCCAGGGAAGAATGAGCAGAATATTAGAGTCTAAAAACCATGTAAGATGTGGCATGGTTGAAGGAACACAGTGGGCGAGCTGCAGAATGTACACTGTGGACCACATGTGAGCTGGCCTCTGTTATAAGGAAGATTATATTTACTCTATGTGGCTCCAGAGGCTAAAAATGCAAACTCCAGTGAAGCGTATTTCACGTCAATGGAAACAGTCAAAGCCATCCAACACTGGAATGGCCGGCCCTTGGGAGAGAGAAAGTTCTCTATTCTGGGGAGCGATCAGTAGTAAACGAGATGAATACCTGTCAAAGAAGTTTAGAGGAGATGCTAGTTCTTGGAGTGGAACTAACCTCTAAAGACCCTCTCCAAGTACAATTCTGTGATTCTGTGGCAGGGCTTCTCTCTAGGCGTCGGAGGTATACCGCAAAAGGGGCATTTTGCAGAGCACACCACAAAGGCATCGTGCCTAGTGGTCAGAAGACAAAAGGCAGCATCTCTGTGTGGTCAGTGGCAAAGGGCTGAATTAAAGGGGATGAGAGAAAATCAGGAGTTTCCTTTTGTTGTATAAAGGAAGTAACAGGCATTGAGGACCAGCTATGCACCCAGCACAGATAATAACATTAGCTCTGGTAGGAATAGTAGTAGAGGCTAGAATTTGTTGAGTGTCTTTAGTTCTTATTTAATCCACATAAGGGTTCTCTGAGCTTGATCACTTTACTAGGTGAATCCTTTTGGCTGTGAACAGTATTCTGTGAACGTTGAGTAGAGAGGGTCATACAACCTCCTTTTGTAGAAAGAAAAAGAAGTCACTTCCTACTTAGGGTCTTCCCTTTAAACAACGTTAAGACACTTTCTGTGAATCATCATAAAAGACCCCTCTGGAAACAATAATGTGGGCAATTACAGCTGAATCCCTTCTGCTTATGAATGTGGAGGCTTTTAAGCATCACTGTAGATCCACCTGTTAAAACTTAGAGCTTCCTTAGCTCAGACCTGATAGTCATCGTCTTCATGAATTGTGATTCAAGATCACTGTGCCGCTTCAACCTCATGCTTTGCCCATTTGACTGATCTTCTGAATACCTCTCCCCTGAAAGAACGGATGCACCTAGTGCCAGCGCATCTCCTCCATCCCGCTGAACCATCTATCTGAAATTCTATTGACTATAGATGCCGCACCTTCCCGCTGAGGATCAGGGAACTTCCCAGCACATCCTTTTTACAATGTTGATCTGCGTTTTCGTGTGCTGACTTCAGCGGTACTAGGGTAAGCTCCTCTGTGTGGCCCCCAACTATGCATATCCAACCATTGCCCAGGCCATACTCACTGATTTCTGTCTATTTGTTATTCCACAATTGGAGAGGTGCCAAAGAGCAAGTGTGTCTTAATCAAGGTTCTTTTTGTTATCTCGAACCAAAAAAGGGAAATGAAAACAATACCGGGCATGGCTTAGAACTGAAGGTTAGAGAGTACAGCCAAGTTTCCCAACAAGGGACTGGAAGCAGGAGCGGGAAAGGTGGTCAGAAACCCTTCAGTCTCTCTCTGCATTCTCCCCACTCCCAACCTTCCTCTATCTCTCCCTTCCTCACTCCCTTTCTGGGGCCAGATGGCCTTTCATCTCTGCTTCCATGTGTCTACTTTATTCCCTCTCTCAGACTAGCTTTGGCTGACTTGGAGAGCAAATGGCCAAATGTGGCTGCCTCATAGCTCCCAAATTTGCATATTCTTCTTTCAAAATAACCAGCAGAAAATAAATCACATTTCTAAATCCAATTCCTAATTCCCGGGAGAAGGAACATCACCGGTCCATTTAACATCACTATTCCATTTAGGGTCAAATGTCCACCCCTAGTTCAGTCAGCTGTGGCCAGGGGGTAACAGTGTATGGTTCAAAAATGGCACCCGGATTCCATTCCTGTGGTGTAGTGGCAGAAGTTTTCAAGGAAAAGGGCACATGGAGTGGGATGGGCCTTACTCTTCTAACTTTATACTTCAATCACAGATAATTTTGGAAAATTCCTTTCCACTTTTGGCCAAGACCCTGAGATCTTAATTTATTGACAAACCTTGTTTTAATCTCTTCTCCTAGGCATTTCTCTGACTCACAGAGAAAACCAGACCCTGTAAATTAAGTTCCCAATGTCAAATACTTTCCTAATAGTAGATTTCCATGCTAGTAGGATGGATGGAGAGCAGGAGGTTAAGAGAGTTCCGGGAAGAGAGCTCAGGAAATGCACTATTGCAGTCTTAAAAATTATGTTGTTTGGTTTAATTTAACTAAAGATTATGGAATCTAGCAAGTTAGTTTCCATCCTGGAGATATATGTACAAGCCTTAAAGGAGGCAGGATAGAAAAAAAGATACTTTTCAATGAGATTCCAAATTTCAAATTTCTCAAATGTGCTAGAGTCTTCAGAAATGCGCATGAGCCAACTGTAAAACTTTAAGTATACATATTCCTTCAGGCAGGTGAATTTTGAATGTATGTCTTCTGAGAATAAAAAATTTTTTCACGATGAACAGAGGAAGAAATCATTATTATATACATTTGGGAAATGCCCAGGTGTGTGGTTGCTTATTAATTGAATGGTAAGATGGTAAAGAAGTTGAGAACAGAATCAGACAAATGTAGGTTTCAGTCCCACAATTTAGTTGTACTAACTTTTTTGAACCTCAGTTTTCGTCATTTATGAAATAGGGATAATAATAGAATGCTTATCTCAAAAGTATTATTGTAGAAATTAAGTAAAATTGTGAGTATAAAGTACTTGGCACCATCTCTAATATATAGTTGCTGCTTAATGAATGATGCCTTTATACTTTATTGTTGTTATAATTATTTATTATTTGGAAGAAACCATTGTGCTTTACAGAATGAGAGACTGTAGCCAATAATCATGCTTGCTTTGATTTGTGATTTCTCCAGGCCTTTCACAATCCATTTGTCTCCCTCCTTGCATTTAAATCTCAAGATGTAGAACCTGAAATCCAGTCTCTCATTGTTGCCCAAGTATCTGTTTATAAGACAAGTTAACCGTAGTTGACCCAAGATTCATCCTTCAATGACTCTCCAAACTCCCTGGCCTGGTGTATACCCTACTTCAAGATCTACCTATTTCTCTAGCCTCACTTCCTCACTTTCTCAGTTTATACTTCAGTGATAATACAATCCTTAATGTCACCTCGATCACATTATGCTCCTTCATGCTTTTGTACCTTCACGCACACCATTCATTATACTCAAACAAAGAGCAGGAACTGACATGAGACTAACCTACCAGATATCAAAATATACCATACAGCTCTAATGATTAAAACAGCTTGATATTGGTGAAAAAAATCAGTAAAATTCAACAGTGTTTCGTAACAGATCAATGTTAGTATAGGAATTCATCATGGGTTAAAGGCAACACTTGGCATTCATCATAAAATGATGAGATACCCAGTTCACGGTAATGGGACAACTGCATATCCTCTTGAGAAAAGAAGAGTTATTATCACATCACACACACACACACATTACACGTAAATAAAGATCCCAGACAGATAAAACTACATCATGAAAAATAAAGCTATTAAGATACTAAATGAAAATCAGGGGAACATGTTTATAATCTTGGAATCCAGAATGACTTCCTAGGCAAAACATAAAGCCTAAATCCCTTAAGGAAAGATTAACTGTTTTGACTACTGCATAAAGATTTAAACTTCTTAAAGACAAAGCAGAACATAAACGAGGTAAAAATACAAACAAGAGCCTTAGAAAATAATTGCAATAGAGAAATCAGAGAAAGATAAAGATCTAGAATATGAAGAGTTCCAACAAATCACTAAGAAGAGATAAACAATCCATGTGAACAATGGGTAAAGGAATTTTAGAGAAGAAAAAGATACAATCTCTCCAAAATATATGGCACAATATTAGTGAAATGCAAATTAAAATACCAAGGTATCAGTTTTTGCCCACCAGATTAGAAAAAATTAAAAACATTAATAATAATCAGTGTTGGTAAAGATTAGAGAAAGAGAAATCCTCATACATCGTTATCTGGAGTGTAAATTGGCAGAATATAATTATAGGGCAATTTGTCAGTATCTATCAAAATTTGAATTGTGCACACCTTTTGACCCAGAAATTCCTTTTCTAGGAACTATCTCACAAGTGTTTTATCACGTGAGCACAAAGATGTACATACAAACATTGACTTGAGCTTGGCTTGTAATAGCAAAAGATTGAGAATAATTTCAGTGTCCACCAATAGGAGAACACTTGGCACAATCATGGGGCATCAATACATGAGTTAGCTGGCATTCTGGCTGCCAGTCTCCTGATGCTCCTGTTATGAAGCAGCACCCACCATCCGGAGATATCTGACAACCACAACACCAAGTCCAAGCCCCACTCTACAAGTGGGTTGCCATATGTAAAGTGCTCTAAACAGTATCTGGCACATAGTAAGAGCTCAACCAATACTAGCAATAGACTTTCTTATTATAGTATTGGTAGACTATGCAGCCATTGAAAAAGAAAGAAGTACATCTATGAGGACTGAAATGAAAAGACCTTTGGAGACATATTTTTTTTTTAAATAAAAGTGCAAAAGAATATGTAGACCTCCATTTCTGGCTAAAATGGAATACCAGGGACCAGATTTACCCTCCCACCTGAAACAACCAAAAAGTAGGCAAAATACATGAAACAATGGTTTGTAAGACACTAGACACCAGGCAGTGAAGAACAGTGAAACTGAGAGACAGGAAACAAGAGAGGTGGGAATCCGTGGGATGTGACTACAGCAGAATTTAGAGGGGAAAAACTAGTACCAACTGCCTGTATTAGAAAAGAAGAAAGGTCTTAGCCAACGGCCTCAGCTTCCAGCTTAAAAAACTAGATAAAGAGCAAACTAAATCCGAAGTAAGCAGCATAAGAAAGGAACTAATAAAAATCAAAGTAAAAATCAATTAAATAGAAAATAGAAAAATAGGAAAAAGATCAATGGAACCAAAACTTTATTCTTTGAAAAGACAGATAAAATTGATAAACCTGCAGGCAGACTGATCAGGAAAAAAAGACAGAAGACAACAATAAAGTTTGGGAATGAGAGGGTTTAAATTGCTATGGAGTCTACAGATATTAAAAGAATAATTATGGAAATACTATGAACAACTTTATACCCAAATTTGGCAACATAGATGAAATGCACAAATTCCTTGAAAAACACAAACTATCAAAGTTTACTCAAAAAGAAATAAATAACTTAAATAGCCCTAAATCTATGAAAGAAAGTGTAATTGTAGTTAGAAACCTTCCCACACGGAAAACGCCAGGTCCAAATGTCTTCAGTGGTGAATTCTATCAAAAATGTAAGGAAAAAGTAATAGCAAGTCTGCACAAACTGCTCCAGAATATTGAAGAGGAGGGAAGACTTCACAAGTGATTCCATGAGACCAACGTTATCCTGACAGCAACACCAGGGATTGACATTACAAGGAAAACCTACAGACCAATTTCCTTCATGAACATGGATGTAAAAATTCTTAACAAAAGTTTAGTAAATTACAATTAGAGGAGCAAAATGGCGGGGTGAGCTGACCTGAGATTCTCTCCCCTCCGAAATACAACAAAAGATTGGAAGAACTGAATTTCAGAGAATAAACATAATGCCAGCTCGTTAGAGACCTACAATACCAAGAAGGCGGAGATCATAACCTTGCTTACACCCTCGGAGGCGCTGGAACAGTAGGAGAGAACATCGCTCCCTCCCCTAGAGTCTGCGATCTCTGCGGCGCGGGTCGGGAAGGAGCGGGGGAGGGGCCGTGCGACCAGGGGATCGTCCAGGACTCCTGCCGCTGGTTCAGTGGAGACCCACTGACGGGGGGGAAAGCTTCCGTCCACGGGGACCCCATAAACCCAGGGCCTCGGGAGACCAGAGAACAGAACTGATCTGAACCCAGACCTGCGCGTGTAACAGCCCCTCCCCCCCGGCAAAGCCAGTGGGCGCAGCCATCTTGCCCCAAGGCGGAGAACTAACACGCCGCTCTCGACCCCCATCTAGTGGTGACAGGCTGTAACTGCAACTGAATTCTACCACCGTGAGAAAAAACCGCTCCTCTACCATCCAGCAATTTATAAAAGCCCCAGACCAGAAGGAAAACAATAAAAACACAGAATTAAGTCCTGAGGACTTGGAATTAGGTAAACTAAGTGATAATGAATTCAGAGCAGCTATAATCAAAAAACTCAATGAGGTAGAGAGAAAGATAGAGAAACAAGCCGAGTTCTGGAGTTACTTCACAAAAGAGATTGAAATCATAAAGAAGAATCAAACAGAATTACTTGAGATGAAAAACACAATGGACCAGATAAAACAGAATACGGACTCCCTGAAAGCCCGTGTAGACACCACAGAAGAGCAGAGTAACATAATTGAAGATAGACAGGCTGAATGGCGCCAGACAGAGGAAGAAAGAGAACTAAGAATTTAAAAAAATGAGGAAAATCTCCGAGAGATAATGGATTCAATGAGGAGTAAGAACATAAGGATCATAGGAATTCCCGAGAATATGGAAAAGGAAAATGGAGCAGAAAGTGTGCTTAACGAAATTATTGAAGAGAACTTCCCAAATCTAGGGATCAACGGAGAAATGAGTGTAGAGGAGGGTTTTAGATCTCCTAGATTTGTCAATGTAAAAAGACCCACCGCAAAGCACATAATAGTAAAGTTGGCAAATAGGAATGATAAGGAAAGAATACTCAGGGAAGTAAGAAAAAAAAAGAGAATAACCTATAAAGGAGCCCCTATCAGACTGTCGGTGGATTTCTCTACAGAAACCCTACAAGCTAGGAGAGAATGGAGTGATATATTCAAAGCTTTAAAGGATAAAAACCTTCAGCCAAGAATACTCTATCCAGCAAGAATTTCCTTCAGATATGAGGGAGAAATTAAATCTTTTCCAGACAAACAAAAGTTAAGATAATTTGTAACTAAAAGCCCTCCATTACAAGAAATCCTCAAGAAGGCTCTCATACTTGAAAAAAGAAAAAAGGGAGAAAGGGGTCTCAATCCACAGACTAGGGAGACCGATGGATAGAACCAGAACAGGATAGCAAATATTCAACTATAGCATTAGGGTAAAAATAAGGAAACTACCAAAACAAGGACGATCTTAGCACTCTAACTACAAATTAATAAGACGAGTTGGAATAAAAAATGAAAATAATTATTTAGGAGGGGAAGAGCAAAGGGTCTAAATCAGTATTGGTCGAGTAAGTAAGAGACCACCAGAGAATAGACTATATTATACACGAGATTCTAAATACAAACTTCAAGGTAGACACTAAAATAAAGTACAGAACAGAGTCACAAATCACAGATAAGGAAAAATCTAAGAAACCCAGCATAAGAAATTGCAGTATTAAATGGGTAGTCTAAAGCACACAGGAAAAGAAACACAGGAAAACAAGATAATGAGCGACAGATTGACAGCATTAAGTCCACATGCATCAATAATCACTCTCAATGTGAACGGATTGAACTCTCCAATAAAAAGACACAGAGTGGCAAAATGGATTAAAGAACAAGATCCAACAATTTGTTGCCTCCAGGAAACACGCCTCAGCCCCAAGGACAAACACAGACTCAGGGTGAAGGGGTGGAGGACAATACTTCAAGCAAATAGCAAGGAAAAAAAGGCAGGTGTTGCAATTCTCATATCAGACCAAGTGGATTTCAAAATAAGACAGGTAAAGAGAGACACAGAGGGACAATATATAATGATCAAAGGGACACTTCATCAAGAAGAAATAACGCTTATAAATATCTATGCACCCAACACAGGAGCACCAAGATTCATAAAGCAACTATTAACAGACCTAAAGGAAGATGTTAAAAACAACACAATAATAGTAGGGGACCTCAACACCTCACTCACATCAATGGACAGATCATCCAGACAGAAAATCAACAAGGAAATAGTGGAGCTGAATGAAAAACTAAAACAATTGGACTTAATAGACATATATAGATCACTCCACCCTGAAGGAGCTGAATACACATTCTTCTCAAGTGCACATGGAACATTCTCTAGGATAGACCATATGTTGGGAAACAAGGCAAGCCTCGACAAATTTAAAAAAATTGAAATAATAACAAGCATCTTCTCAGATCATAGTGCTATAAGGCTAGAAATTAATTACAAGAAAAAAGCTGAGAAAGGCACAAAGATGTGGAGACTAAACAACACACTACTGAACAAGCAATGGATCATTGAAGAAATTAAAGAAGAAATCAAAAAATACCTGGAAACAAATGAAAATGATAGCATGCCATACCAACTCATATGGGATACAGCAAAAGCTGTATTAAGAGGAAAATTCATCGCAATACAGGCACATCTTAACAAACAAGAAAAATACCAAATAAGCAACCTTAAAGCACACCTAACTGAACTAGAGAAAAAAGAACAAATGAAGCCCAAAGTCAGCAGAAGGAGAGAAATAATAAAAATCAGAGCAGAAATAAATACTATTGAAACGAAAAAGGCAGTAGAAAGGATCAATGAGACAAAGAGCTGGTTTTTTGAGAAGATAAATAAAATTGACAAACCACTAGCCAGACTTACAAAGAAAAAAAGGGAGAAAGCTCAAATAAACAAAATCAGAAATGAGCGAGGAGAAATAACAACAGACTCTGCAGAAATACAACAGATTATAAGAGAATACTACAAAAAAACTATATGCCAACAGAATGGATAACCTAGAGGAAATGGATAAATTCTTGGACTCCTACAATCTCCCAAAGCTCACTCAAGAAGAGGCAGACAATTTGAACAGACCAATCACAAGGAAAGAGATTGAAACAGCAATCAAAAACATCCCAAAGAATAAAACCCCAGGACCAGATGGCTTTCCTGGGGAATTCTACCAAACTTTCAGAGAGGATTTAATACCTATCCTTTTCAAGCTATTCCAAAAAATTAGGGAAGATGGAACACTTCCTAACACATTCTACGAGGCCAACATCACGCTGGTACCAAAACCTGGCAAGGACACCACGAAAAAAGAGAACTACAGGCCAATATCACTGATGAACATAGATGCAAAAATTCTAAACAAAATTTTGGCAACCAGAATTCAGCAATTCATCAAAAGAATCATACATCAAGATCAGGTGGGATTCACACCAGGGACACAGGGATGGTTCAACATCCGCAAATCAATCAACGTGATACACCACATCAACAAACTGAGGAATAGAAACCACATGATCATCTCAATAGATGCAGAGAAGGCATTTGACAAGATCCAACAGCCATTTATAATAAAAACTCTGAACAAAATGGGCATAGAAGGAAACTACCTCAACATAATAAAGGCCATATACGACAAACCCATAGCCAACATCATACTCAATGGGCAAAAACTGAACCCCATCCCCCTGAAAACATGAACGAGACAAGGATGCCCTCTATCACCACTCTTATTTAACATAGTACTGGAGGTCCTGGCCAGAGCAATCAGGCAAGAAAAAGGAATAAAAGGAATCCAGATAGGGAGGGAAGAAGTGAAACTCTCGCTGTTTGCAGACAACATGATCTTATATATAGAAAATCCCAAAGAATCCATTGGAAAACTGTTAGAAGTAATCAACAACTACAGCAAAGTTGCAGGGTATAAAATCAATTTGCATAAATCAGTAGCATTTCTATACTCCAGTAATGAACCAACAGAAAAAGAACTCAAGAATACAATACCATTCACAATCGCAACAAAAAGAATAAAATACCTTGGGGTAAATTTAACTAAGGAAGTGAAGGACCTATATAATGAAAATTACAAGGCCTTTCTGAGAGAATTGGATGACGACATAAGGAGATGGAAAGACATTCCATGTACATGGATTGGAAGAATAAACATACTTAAAATGTCCATTCTACCTAAAGCAATCTACAGATTCAACGCCATCCCAATCAGAATCCCAATGACATTCTTTACAGAATTAGAACAAAGAATCCTAAAATTCATATGGGGCAACAAAAGACCCTGAATTTCTAAAGCAATCCTGAGAAAAAAGAACAAAACGGGAGGCATCACAATCCCTGACTTCAAAACATACTACAAAGCTACAGTAATCAAAACAGCATGGTACTGGTACAAAAACAGGTGCACAGATCAATGGAACAGAATTGAAAGCCCAGAAATAAAACCACACATCTATGGACAGCTTATCTTTGACAAAGGAGCTGAGGGCATACAATGGAGAAAAGAAAGTCTTTTCAACAAATGGTGCTGGGAAAACTGGAAAGCCACATGTAAAAGAATGAAAATTGACCATTCTTTTTCACCATTCACCAAAATAAACTCAAAATGGATTAAAGACCTAAAGGTGAGACCTGAAACCATAAGGCTTCTGGAAGAAAACGTAGGCAGTACACTCTTTGACATCACTATTAAAAGGATCTTTTCGGACACCATGCCTTCTCAGAGAAGGGAAACAATAGAAAGAATAAACAAATGGGACTTCATCAGATTAAAGAGCTTCTTCAAGGCAAATGAAAACAGGATTGAAACAAAAAAACAACCCACTAACTGGGAAAAAATATTTGCAAGTCATATATCTGACAAAGGCTTAATATCCTTAATATATAAAGAACTCTCACAACTCAACCACAAAACATCAAACAACCCAATCAAAAAATGGGCTGGAGACATGAACAGACATTTCTCCAAAGAAGATATACTGATGGCCAATAGGCACATGAAAAGATGCTCATCATCGCTGATCATCAGGGAAATGCAAATCAAAACTACACTAAGATATCACCTTACACCCGTTGGAATGACAAAAATATCTAAAACTAATAGCAACAAATGTTGGAGAGGTTGCGGAGAAAAAGGAACCCTCATACACTGCTGGTGGGAATGCAAACTGGTGCAGCCACTATGGAAAACAGTATGGAGATTCCTCAAAAAACTAAAAATAGAACTACCATACGATCCAGCCATCCCACTACTGGGTATTTATCCAAAGAGCCTGAAGTCAGCAATCCCAAAAGTGCTGTGCACCCCAATGTTTATTGCAGCACTGTTTACAATAGCCAAGATGTGGAAGCAACCTAAGTGCCCGTCAACAGACGAATGGATAAAGAAGATGTGGTACATATATACAATGGAATACTACTCAGCTGCAAAACAGAACAAAATCATTCCATTTGCAATAACATGGATGGACCTTGAGAGAATTATGTTAAGTGAAATAAGCCAGCAAGAGAAAGATAATCTGTGTATGACTCCACTCATATGAGGAATTTAAAACTGTGGACCAAGAACAGTTTAGTGGATACCAGGGGAAAGGTGGGGTGGGGGGTGGGCACAAAGGGTGAAGTGGTGCACCTACAACATGACTGACAAACATTAATGTACAACTGAAATTTCACAAGATTGTAACCTATCAATAACTCAATAAAAAAAATCATGAAAAAAAAGTTTAGTAAATTACATTAAACGATATATAAATAATACATCATGAACAAGTGGAGTTTTCTCAGGAATATAAGGTTGGTTTAAGATTCAAAAATCAATCTATGTTAAAAAAGAAATTAATCTATGTAATTCACAAGATCAACAAAGTGAAACCAAAAAAGAAACATATCATCATGTCAATAGACACAGAAAAAGCACTTGACCAAACCTAACATCCATTCTTGACTCAAAAAAAAACTTTCAGCAACCTAGGAACAGAATGGAACTTCCTGAACTTGATTAAGGACATCTACAAAAAATCTACAGCTAACATCATATATAATGGTTGAAGATGAAACGTTTTCCTTCTAAGATCAGGAAAAACACAAAAATATTTACTCTCACCACTTCTATTCAGCAACGAACTGGAGTTCTAGCCAGTACAATAAGGCAAAGGAAAGCAACAAAGGACGTTCAGATTGAAAAAGAATTAGAACTTTCTTCACAGATGACGTGATTGTCTATGTAGGAAATCTGACAGAATCTACAGAAAAGCTACCAGAAATGTGTTTAGCTAGATTGCAGGATACAAGATCAATAACAAAAATCATGTATATTTTTATGTCCTGGCGATGAACTATTATATATTTATAGCATTATAATACCATCAAGAAATATGAAATACTTAAGGATAAACCTGAAAAGAAAGATGTGAAAAACCTATAAACTGAAAACTACAAAACATTCCTGAGAGAAATTAAAGAAAACTGAAATAAGCTGAGAGACATATAGGATTTGTGGGTCCAAAGATTCAATATACTTAAGATGTTAATTCTTCCCAATTTATCCATAGATTCGATGTAATCTCCCTCAAAATCCCAGCCAGATTTTCATGTAAGAATTCTATGTTTTATATGGAAATTCAAAGAACTTAGAATAGCCAGAACAACACTGAAGAAAATAACTAAAGCTGGAAGAGGGTTAACATTACCTAATTTCAAAACTTATTATAAAGCCACAATAATTAGAATAGTGTGATTTGACATAAATAAAGAAAAATAGATCAATAGAACAGAATAGAGTCCAGAAATAGATCCACACACACTTTAGCAACTGGTTTTCAACAAAGTTACAGAGGAATTCAATGGAGAGAGGATATTCTTTTCAACAAATGGTTTTAGAAAAATTGGATATCCATATGAAAAAACTAATATTAATAAAATAAAATAAATTTTGACCCATACTTCATGCCATATACCAATATTGACTCAAAATGATTAGAGATCTAAATACAAAACATAAAACTAGAAAATTTTCAGAAAAAAATTATGTGAGAACTTTTGTGATCTTGATTTAGGGAAAGATTTCTTGAGTACTACAGCAAAAGCATGATCCATATAAAGAATAAATTGATAAATTGGACTTCACTAAAATTAAAAACCTCTGTTCTTCAAAAGAAACAAGAGAATGAAAGACAAGCCACAGAATGGGAGAAATATTTGCAAATCAAGTATCTGATAAAGGACTGTATCCAGAATATATAAAGAATCCTCAAAAGTCAATTTTTTTTTTAAACCCTCATTTCTAAAACTGGGCGAAACATTTGAATGGACACTTCACCACAGAAGATATACGGCTGGAAAACAAGTATGTGAAAAGATACTCAACATCGTTAGCCACTAAGGAAATACAAATTAAAACCACAGTGAGATACCACTGCACACTGTTAGAATAGCTAAAATTAAAAAGACTGAAGATATCAAGTGTTGGTGAAACTGTAGAGGAACTTGACCTCTCATACACTACTGGTGGAAATGAAAATGGTACAACCATTTTGGAAAACACTTGGCTAGTTTCTTAAAAAGTTAAATATATACCTACTATGTGTTCCAGCCATTCCACTCCTAGGTATCTAGAAGACGAATGAAAGCATATACTCTTCCAAAGATTTGTCCATAAATCACCTCAGCAGCTTTATTGGTAATAGGCCCAAACTGGAAACCACCCAAATGCCCATCAATAGGTGAATGCATAAAGAACTCTGGAATACCCACATACTGAAATATTCCGCAATAAAAAGTAGTGAATTATTGATACATGCAACAAATACATGTTGAAGTAATCTCAAAATAATTATGCTGAGTAAAAGAAGCCAGACGAAAAAGAATACACCTTGTATGACTCCATTTAAATAAATTCTAGGAAATGCAAACTAATATATAGTGGCAGAAAACATATCAGTGGCTGTGTGGGGAGAGGCAGAGTGAGAGAGGGGCAGGTGAGAGGGATTACAAGAGGGCACGTGGAAACACTGAGGGATGATGGGTATCCCGTTATCTTGACTATGGTGATGGACTTACAGGTGTATACAAATGTCAAATTTATCAAATCACACATTTTAAATATGTACAATTTATTTATCATAGGCCAGTTATTCCTCAACAAAGTAATTTTAAAATATGGAGATTATTGAAATTATGTGTGTATCTGTGTGTTTTTCAAAAAAAAGGACTGAAAGAATCCACATCGAATTGTTAACAAAGATTTTCTCTGAGAACAGAGAGCACTTAAAGGTGGAGATATTTGAATGAAGACCCACATTATATATACTTCAGGATCATTTAATTCTTTTACACAAAGAATGTATTCATGAATCACTTGTGTAGTTTTTATCATTAACAATTTAAAAATCACAGCCAGTAGGTGCTTAGTAGCACCTATTGCTGCTAAGAAAAACATTTTGGCTTCAGGTGAAAAGATAAAATGAACCCACGAAGGCTGTCGTCCCCCTCTACCCCTTGATGAAAATAGGCAAATTTCAAAATTGCAAATTTTGAAGGTAAAGAGTTATTTCATAAAATTTCTTAGAGTGCCATGCTACATAAAGATGCTATGCTATTTATGAAATGTTAGTAAGTATCCATCTTTATTTCTAATATTGGGGGATGGGGGCAATCAGTAAGAAAAAGGAACTAAAAGAAGGAAGAAGAGGAGGAAATGGAGAAGAAGGGAAGAAAGAGGAGGAGGAAGAAAAGGAGGAAAAGGTAATAAGCAGGAGGAAGACGATGATGATGGTGGTAATAATGATGGCAACAATAATGATAGTGATGAAAAAGGAAGAGGAGGAAGAGAAGGAGAAGTGGAGATGATGCTGATTGGTAGTGATGATGGGGGTAGTGGTGATAACCTCAATGTCATGTATCTTTTACTTTCTATTGTGGGTCAGCTTCTAACATTACAGATCATTGCAACAGTGAACGAGGAGTGATATAGGTTCATGAGTTCTTGGTGAGAGGCTCAAAAGCCTGGACACTTGAACACAGTGAAAGACAACTTGAAAACTCCACCCCAAAGTGGGTCTTAATTATCAGTAACCCACCCACCTTAGCCATCAAGGTTTTGCATTACTATCATTGGGGTTTGCAAATAAAGCCCATTGCAGCCTGAGCCTATTAGGACCCCGAAAAAGCACAAGTCATTACTCATCCTCATTTGCAACAATAGGGTGTTTCCCAAAACTTGTCTTTGTTTATCACATACCTCATGCATCACTTAGAACTGTTTATTGAAAGTTGTAGTTACTAATATACTAATATTTTTACCCAATCTTCTCAGGTCATTAATCATAATGATTAACACATATGATACATATGACTAATAATAATGCTTATAAATAAAAACACAAATAATGATTATAAGTAACATGTAGTGAAGACTGGCTGGGCATTATCTCATGTAGTCCATTAACCTATGAGGTAGGTACTGTTACACACCCTCATTTTACAGATTAGGAAAATGAAACTTTGAGAAGTTAAGTAATTAGGCCAGCTAGAAAGAGGCAGAGCC
Organism: Equus quagga; assembly: GCF_021613505.1. Taxonomy (NCBI): domain Eukaryota; kingdom Metazoa; phylum Chordata; class Mammalia; order Perissodactyla; family Equidae; genus Equus; species Equus quagga. The sequence goes on along the minus strand of NC_060273.1, from coordinate 19,554,230 downwards.
AGGATTTGAACCAAGTGTGCCTCTACATGGGTCCACAGGAAAAGTTGGTTTGTGGGGACAGCACAAAGATGGACAGGCAGATTCTGTACCTCAGGCGCATGATCTGGGGCAAATCCAGAAGGATAAGTTTAGGCCTGTGCTCAAAATTGTAGTAGGCATGGATCTGAGTAACAAGTAGACAGCGCCAGGAATAAGAATGAGCTGATATTGAGCCAGTGGCCTTCTGAGATAAAATTTTATTCATCATTTCAAGGGCAAAGTTGGCCTCAAATTACAAGCAAAAATAAGCTATCAAGAAGCAACTGGAACTCTTGACCGGATTAGAAAATATGAGGAAGAGGATAGTAAGGACTAGGATGGTAGCAGTTGTGGGAGAAGAGTGTGGTGAGGTGGGATGGCATTTTGATAACAGCCCAGGATCCTGGCAACTAGCACCATAGGTAATATAAGCAAACCCAGCGAGGTCACCTACCCGATCTTTGGTGTAATTGTGAATCACTGTTTGGAAATGGAATGCAAGCCATAGAGACAAACAAGGGCACCACGAAAGGTCACAAGAACAAAAGGTAAGTAACAATAAAGATGTAATTTTTCCCATCCTTGTGTCCACTTGACTTCTATCCATAGATCCCTTGAGGGTCCATGGGCCCCAGGTTACAAACCCCTGCTTTAGATGCACAGCGATGCAGAACTCCTCTAAGTCATTAGTTCCAAGACCATTCAAATAAACCTATTCATTGAGCTCCTGGAGAGTAAAGTGAGGGTAAAGGGTCTCATTCATCTTTATATCACTGGTACTGGATCATTCCTTGGCATATGATAGGGGCACAATATATGCACCAGATATACACGCGTTGTTTGAGATGCTAGTGGGATTTGAACAGGTTACCAGAACTTAGGTTTTATGCAGGACCAGAGAGTTAGGATCATGAGCAACTGGAAACTGCTAGAGAAATGAAAAAATCTTCATGGTGTGAAAAAAGAAAAGGGAGGAAGAAGATCTAAAGTCTAGATGAACAGAGAAAACAAGGTACTGGGGGTACGAGACAGAGCCACTCAGGGTAATCCTATGCTCATCACTCTTTGAGAAAACTCAGTGCCCCTTGCTCGTGTGCAAGCCTTCGTGTGACCTAAACACAAATTTCTCCACCACATCCGGTGCCTGAAGAAACAGACCTTTCCCTTCAAAAGATCCCTGCTGGCACCCACTGCGAGATATAACTCTCCGATTTGATCCTCAGCAGGAGTGACTTGCATTTACAGTCCTGCTGGCAGGAAGTCACGTGTCCCTCCCCCAGGACAATACACCTCAATGATCTCGAAAGTGCCTTGTTTGTTGCAAGATGAGCTCCCACCATGCACAGGAAGCCACTGCTCCATAACCTTCATGCCGAGTGTGCATATAAGCAAATAAGCTTCAAAGTGTGTTGTTTCCCTTTCCCAGGTAGAAAGCACAGTCTTTCCACACTTGGATGGTCCTGGACCCAGAAGGAACACTTCACAGTGCCCTCTAACCATGTGGGGAGCACCGAAGTGGTAATTACCTTAGAAAGTGGTTTTTCCACGTATTAGCTGCAGAAAATAACACACCGCCTCTCTTTCCATGCCTCTCAGGGAATTATGTAAATAGACCCAAAGCAAACCAGTTTAAATGATTATAAAATGGATTTCCAAGTGATATTTGTTACCAGACAAGAATACTAAAAAACCCTGCTCTTTCTCAGCCACCAAGATGAAAGGATAAACTATTTAGTAAGGGATGTTTCTCAAGTGGATAATGCCTTCTGAGTTAGGCACTTCTGGGGCTTTGTTGACATGATACTCAGGCACAAAGTTCTCACCCAAATATATATGAGTGACGTCTTCCCGGGGCTCTGACCACATTTCTCAAAACAATTGAAGGAGGAAAGCAGATATAGGGAAGATAAAAGGGACTCTCCAAATGGAAGAATGGTTCTCAAACTTTAGCATACACAGAGCCACCTGGAAGGCTGTTAAATTAGGACTCCTGCACCCAATCCTCAGTGAGTCTGGGTTGGAGCCCAGAAATTTTCAAGTTCCCGGGTGATGTTGATATTGGTGTTCCACAGACCACACATTGAGTAACACTGGCTTCGAGGAAACAAGGCAGGTTTCTGTCCAACATCGGCGAGCCCCTCGCCGTGTTGGTCTTGAGGATTACCTCTCCCTGACTTGGGATTGTCAAGCTAGGGGCCCTCCCTCACCAGCTCCATCTCACTTAACCCAGGCTGTCCAATCCGCATATCCTATCTCACCAAAAACAGTGATTATTCCAAGGTGGGCTTGTAGCCAATCAGAGCCCACGTGGATGCTGGAAAAGGGATACTCTTTCCTTCCTTCCAAGATCTTAGGTACTAAGGACCATGTAATTCTGAAGCTACACCTGTCTATTTTTCTAGCTAATTAGAAAGAGACTGCCTAAAATTGAAACAACCCAGAGAAAAGGAAGGAAGAAGGAAGGGAGGGAGAGAAGGAGAAAAAAGATCTGACAGTGTTGTCTAAACCCCCGGATTTGGCCATGCTTAAAAACTAGTAGACCCAAAGAACTTTGCTGGTGAGTCAAGAAATCCCTTTTTTGGACTTAAATCAGCTTGAGTTGGTGTTTCCGCAGCTTACAACAGAAGGATTTCTCACCAGTGTACATTCCTCCCAATGTCTATAGAAACATATTAACCTGAGGACTCTGCCAATGACCCCAGCATTGGGTGAAAAGAGGCCTTGTGTCCTGATTCAGGTGTCTGTGATCCTATTAATGACACGGCCCTCCAAGTCCAGCGTGGCTCATTCCAGCACATATTGCCGTGCCCATGCCTCTCAGCCTTTGAGTTTCAAATTGGCTCTCCTTAAAAAGGCACCCCTGTTTGCCTAGTTGGTAATCCCATTTTCACTCTGCGCCGATCCTACTACACGACAACCTTAATCCTCCAGATGATCAGGAGTGAGATTACAGGATGCCACAGTCCTGTGCTCCAAGGAATATGGCAGGAACCAACAACAAGCTCATTTATTCAGATAGATCTTATTCATAATCTTCTGCAGAAACCAATGGTTTTTGTAGGACTCATCTTAGGAGGAATATGCCGAATTACTTCTTAATGCCAGAATATCCTCCCAGGTAAAATACTTCTAATTTTGCCTGTACCTGCCAACCATATATCCAATTTTCAACATCAAAATGTGAGTATCATCATACAGTCATGCGCCAACATTTCAGTCAACGTTGGACCGCATATATGACAGTGATCATAAGATTAGTACCATATAGTCTAGGTGTGTAGGAGGGTATACCATCTAGGTTTGTGTAAGTGCACTTTATGATGTTCACACAAAGATGGAATCGCCTAACAACACATTTCTCAGAACATATCCCCCATCCCTATCATTAAGCGACACACAACTGCATTTCTAATACTCCGGGTCAGTGTTTTGGAAAGTTCCACAGGCTGCCTGATATTACTTACACTGAATTATTGCTCACTCTGCTATTACTCTCCAAATAGCAGCTCCTTCCTGTCTGCCCCTCCTGCTTGTACTCCCTGAGCATAATTTCTCTTTATTTTTCCCCTAAAATACTATTATGCCATCATTGTTGCTTCCCCTTCTCAGACTCCATCTATTTCCCCTCACCTCTCTGCCATAGTCAACTTCTTAATCCATAATTCCAGCCAGATTAACCCTACTCCACACCTAAGAGCCTTGTTCTTGAATCGGTCCATAATCCCCGCCCTGTGTACCTGTTTTCTTATCCTTTAAAATACTCCCAGGCCAATGCATGGCGGTTAAATGTGTGGGCTCTGAAGCCAAATTCCCAGGGTTCAGTGCCCAACTCTACCCCCGATTTATTACTTAATCTCTCTGCGTTTCAGTTTCTTTATCTGTAGAATGGATATTATGAGAATAATAGTAAATATTTTATAGGTTTGTTGTCAGAATTCACTGACAATGTAAACAAAGCATTTGACAGAGAGCCAAGTGCATAGGAAGCAATCCATAATTATTAGTCACTATTATTAGTACAGGTGTATCAGGAAAATCTCACTTCCCTAGTCAATTAAGCAGAAAGCAATGCTCAATTATCATACCTCATATGGTTTTATAATCTTTAATCTAACACAAGAGTGTTGAGATTTCATTGTGTCCATTCTTTTAACTCAGGTATGTAATCCCATGCCTGACACATTGCAGGTACTCAACAAATGTGTTAAATAAAAGAATCAGTAATAGTAAGTACCATTTAATGAGAACTACTCTTTACCAAGCACTTCACATATTTTATTAAACAGCTCCACAAAGTAGGTGTCACTTCCCATTTTTAAAGATGAGGAAAATTGGGGGTCGGAAAGGCTAAGTAACTTGCCCAAGTGCAAAGAGCTGGCAAATGGGGAGCTTTTCCCACCACACCAGCTTTTTCCAACCTCTTTTTGACTCATGAACCCCTCTTGTAAGTAAATATACTACTGTCAACACTTAGGGGTTTTTAAATCATTTCAGCATTGATAAATAAGTGACTTCTTTTTTAAAAAAATGTTCTATTGTAGCACTATATTATTAAATAGCATGCTCTAAAGATCCTGTGACAATCTTCATAATATTAAGACAAGTTTTGACTTGTCCCCATTTAACATGCAATGTAAAGCTGGCGCATTTACTTTAAATTATTTATGGAAGAACAAAAAGAGTCTGTTTGAGGACAGAATTTTACCGTGTTGCAAAGCATCAAAAAAGACAAAAGGCCCTTTTATGAACTGACGTTTGGAATTCTAAATTTTGTGCTCATTTTTTCAAACATGTAATTGTTGTTCTAAATGAGAAGATGCAAGAAAAAGCTTCCTGCTGATATTTGCAAGCACTTCTCTACAAATAACACATGGCAGGTGTGGAGAGTCATTATTCTCAATAAATGAAAAGCCAAATTGTATGTAATTACCACTATATTTTCTACTTTTAGGTTTAGTTTTGAAGAATATTTAGGTGAGCCATATAAGACTTTTTTCAGATGAATGCAACTTTCAAATCTGGTGAAGTTCAGTCTAAAGTAAATTTGCTGATTTATTATCATATTTTTGTTCCTTATTAAGTTGCTGTGTTTCAATATCACTGCTCTGTATACTTTCTATTGTCAAATAATGTTCAGTTACAGGTGTACGTTAAATAATCTAGGACTGAGATGCAAAGAGCCAAACTGTCTCAAGGTGACCTGAGAAGCTCACCCTGGATTGCTTGGACAAAGAGATAACTGGGACGAGTTGGTCCCCCTCTTCTCCTGGTGAGAGGGGCTGCATCATGGGACTAATGCACTACATCTTCACATGGCCCCGAGGTCTCCAAGTGCTGAGAGCTGGCATTGCCAGACAAAAGCTTATAAACAGTTGGAGCACCTCATGGTCTGTTTATCCCACCACTGACATGTCTGTTTTATAAAAAGGGAAAGCACTAAGGGAACATGTCTCTCCCCTAGAACAGAAACTCACATGGCCTGTCTGGAACTGTCTGGCCCCATAGACCTCTCCACAGGTTGATGAGAGGATGAGGGTCTCTGACTTCTCTTCTCTTGCTGTTTCCTTCTCTTAACAAAGCCTATCCCCTCACCTATGCAGTGTGACTAGGAAATTTGTCTTGAATCCTAGTGCCAGTGGTGACAACTGGTGACCCTAATAGGGCCCTCCCAGCATGATGATGTCTAAGCATAAACACAACTCAAAACTGTATAACAGTGAAAGCCACTGTGTCAGTTGACAGTATTCAGTGAGCGATCGAGTCAGGGGCCTTCTCTACTGAGCTCCACTATCTTCCACTCAAGTTCCCTAATATATATTTGGAGGTTCTCAGAACTGTTCTATTTTTAAAGGGAAAATATTTAAAGAGTTATTTTATTTAATAATTTTTAAAAATAGAAAATTAAAACAGACACCATTACTACCTTTAACAAAGAACAAACATACGCCAGAACACAAGAGCCCTTTAAGGGACACTAATCTGTACCATGGAGCCATTTAAATCGGTGAAAGACGAAGCATAGGAAAAACGAAGAGTTACCATTCTTTTAATTGGAAACAAAGTGAGGTTATTTTGAAAGAAAATTCAAAACCCCTAAGTTAAACTTAGTCCTCACTGATCTTTTGCAGAAGTCTAAAGTGGTAAGAAGAAGAGAGGAAGATAGGACAAGACCTGGAGCTGTCTTTGTGGCTAAGACTTAGGTTTGGGCCAATGCAATAAGACGTGGAACATATGTATAAGCATAAATGTTAGAAAAGAATAGACAGAATTGCACACCTATAAAGCCTAAAGAGCATTACAGCTAATATTTATTTTTAAAAATTTGTTTTAGGTTGCTTTTTTTTTTTGAAGACTTTTTTTTAAGGGCAGTTTTAGGTTTACACAAAATCCCTATGCCCTCTATCTCCATATTTGCATAGCTTCCCCCATTATCAACATCCCCCCATCAGAGTAGTAAGTTTTTCACAATTGATGAACCTACAGTGACACGTAACAATCACTCAAAACCCATAGTTTACATTAGGATTCATTCTTGGTGGTGTACGCTCTCTGGGTTTGGACAAAGGTATAATGACACAAATGCATGATTATGGGATCATGCAGAGTAGTTTCACTGCCATGAAAATCCTCTATTCTCTACCCGTTCATCCTCTCTCCCCTCCCAACCTCTGGCAACCAGTGATCTTTTTACTGTTTTCATAGTTTTGCCTTTTCCAGAATACAGTGAAGTCAAAATAATGTAGTATGTAGGCTTTTCAGGTTGGCGTCTTTCATTTAGTAACATGCGTTTAAGTTTTCTCTGTGTCTTTTCAGGGCTTGATAGCTCACTTCTTTTTAGCACTGAATAATATTCCGTTGTCTGGATGTACCACAGTTTATTTACTCATTCACCCACCGAAAGACATCTTGGTTGCTTCCAACATTTGGCAATTATGTATAAAGCTGCTATAAACATCCATATGTAGGTTTTTGTGTGGACATAAGTTTTCAGCTTCTTTGGGTAAATATCAAGGAACACGATTACTGGATCATATGGTGAGGTTATGCTTAGTTTTCTAAGAAACCACCAAATTGTCTTCCAAAATGACTGGACCATTTTGTATTCCCTCGGGCAATGAGTGAGAGTTCCTGTCGTTCCTCATCCTCGCCAGCATTTCATGATGTGTCAGTGTTCTGGATTTTGACCATTCTAATAGGTGTGTAGTGGTATCTCATCGTTTTTTCAATTTGCGTTTCCCTGATGACTTATGATGTAGAGCATCTTTTCAGATGCTTATTTACAATCTATATTTTAATTAATTTTTAAATGAACAAAATGTATATAATTAATTTTTAAGTGAACAAAAGGGATAGATGCAAGGCAAGTATAAAAAAATAAATCATATTACCACTCACTGCCAGAAAAATATAAGGAAAAAAGAAATTCTATTCAAAAAGAACTTCAACCAGATAAAAACAAATATATGGATAACTTTTACACCCCCCTAAAAAAGTGCTGTTTATAAAACTCTAATTCTAGTTATGTGTAAATAAGCCCTTACTAAATGTAGCTACAGATCGTAACCCTGGAGAAGAAAGATAAAAATATAAAAACAGAAATTTACAACAAATTAATGTATAGAGACAATGTCATTATTATTCTCACAGCTCTTACAACAACAGGTACTTTCATTATTCTTGTTTTTCAGGGGAGAAAACCGATCTTAGAGATGTTAAGTAGCTTGACTAACATCAAACAGCCCGTTAGCAGGAGCGCTGGATTAAGTCTGACACTAAAGCCTGCGTACTTAGGAACTTGGCCATATTGACTTCCACACCCAAGTGACATCCAAGTAACATTCCGGTGAGATTTCTTTCTTAGTGCAGAATTTGATAAAAACTTTAAAAGTTAATCTTGGAAGATATTAAAACAACTAGTTCTGCCAGATCAATAAAATAGACTACAGGACTACAATAATTAAAATAGTATAGTGCTGGAGCATGAATGGAAGAGAGTTACTGCCAAGACCTAGCTGAGAGTCAGGCTAGGGTGGCCAAACTGAAGCAGGGAGCCCGATTGCGGTAGGACAAAGGCCACAAGAAGAATTCATTAGGCAGATGGCCTGGCGAGGGCAGCTTAATTAGGGTCAGGCAAAGACAGTGGGCAGACCATCAACAGACGAATGGATAAAGAAGATGTGGTACATATATACAATGGAATACTACTCAGCTGTAAAACAGAACAAAATCATCCCATTTGCAATAACATGGATGGACCTTGAGGGAATTACGTTAAGTGAAATAAGCCAGTTAGAGAAGGATAATCTCTGTATGACTCCACTCATATGAGGAATTTAAAAATGTGGACAAAGAGAACAGATTAGTGGCTACCAGGGGAAATGTGGGGTGGGGGGTGGGAACAAAGGGTGAAGTGGTGCACCTACAACATGACTGACAAACATTAATGTACAACTGAAAGTTCACAAGATTGTAATCTATCATTAACTCAATAAAAAAAGGAAAAAAAGAAAGGTGAGTCACAAAAAAAAAAAAAAAGACAGTGGGCAGAAAGAGGTTCATCAGGAGAAGTAAGGTCTTTGCCCCCAGTGATATCTGAAGGTAAAGCTGGTGTCTGAAATGGCTCAGTGACAAAGAATGGCTACGGTATTGGGAGCTAAAGCTGGTGAGTGAGCTGGGTTGAAAGTTGAAGATGAATATGCTCTGAGAGCCATGAAAGAATGGGAGAGGCCAGTCTGCTTGGCTGGAGGCAATACAAGCCAGATGAGGGTGCGCTTTGGCAGCTCATTTCTCTCTCTGGTTGTCTGTGTCCCTAAAGGGAAATGGCTTAGTTTCCAACAACCACAGCTGATTGAGGTCCATCAAGGCTTATCACAGGGTGAAAATGAGATGTCACGAAGCCTTACGATTACATTTTTGACTTTGTCTCCAAATGAGGTCAATACACACAGTCTCAGAAATAGGTGAATATGACAGAAAGAAAAGAATGTTTATCTCAGAATTTTAAGCTTGTTTTCTGTGCTGGACTTCTTCCACACGCTCCTCTAGGTCCCTTCTCCCCTTTTCCATCTCATCTTGATGGCAAAAGGCTAAGCTGTATAGACCTCATTACAGACTCTGGTGCCCAAGGCTGGGACCAGGGCAAGGCGAGTGAGGCACTGAGGGTGCAAAGCTTAGAGAGGCCCTTGCTCCTGAGGGCGTGGAGCTGCTCCAAACCCGATCCTGCACTTGCATGCCCCTGAGAGCAAGAGCCTCCTTGAATGTTAATCCCTCAATGCCTCAGTCTCTGCCTAATCCCAGCCCTCCCCATGCCCTAGGCTTTCTAAGTGGGTTCTGTCAATGGGGAGTCCTGGTAGGAGGTCAGAGAGAGGCTGGATAATGAGGTCACATCATTTATCCCCTGGTTCCTGCTCTTTGAGGTCACCTTAGGCCAGCTGTTGCCCTGACAGGTCAGTGCTGCAGCCATGGTGGCTTGCTCTGCACGGCTCTGTCTCTTTCCACTCGCCCCTTGAGGCCTAGAGGTGGTAAGAGCTGCCTGAAACTAACCCAGATGCCTGTGCTGTCTTTTGTGGTTCGCCTGCATCCACACGTCTGTAAATGATCCCTTTGTACATAAGCGCTCCTTGAATAATCTTACTCTGAGCATGTCATTTTCCTGTTGAGACCCTGTCTACTACGTGTTCCCCATTCAGGCTCTGCCACTTATACTGTACTGTGAATTAATATTTTATGAGTCCTGTAATTATCTTGTGAATAACCCAACTATATTGCATTGTACCTTTTTACATTAAAAGCATTAATTACCTAGGTGGAAATATTTCTTTTTAAATGCCTCATCTTTGCATGGCTGTTTTGACTTCCAAAAATAAAAGTGGTCTTGGACTTTCTTAATTCCCATGAGACCATCATGTCCGTAAAACTTCCCCCAACATCAGTGATGTGTCATGATTTAGAAAATGGACTTTGGAGTTGGATAGGCTTAGAGGCAAGTCTCAGCTCATCTCCTTCCTACCTTTGAAACGTTGATCTTGGGCCAGTGACTTACTCTAGAGGCTCCAGCTGGTCCTTCCAAATTTAGCCTTTCCCTCTGAAAATATTTCATCTCAGTACTGAGACCAATCAGCGTACTGCGATGTGGCCCTAGCTGGGACAGTGCCCCACTACTGCCACAAGAGACACGAAGTCTTCTCTCTTTAAATCAAAGCTCAGCTTCTGGGAAAATCATGCACACCATTGGCTTCCATATTCGTTAGCTAACACCCTTCCTTGCCAACTGACAGCAAATTGTGTACACCTGAGGAAAGCAAAGTTGGAGACCGACTGAACGGGGGTAGGATGTCTGAAACAAGGAAAGGTGAGTTATTTTGAAATGTTTCCTTTTCAGGCCCTCCCACTCACTGTAATATCTGGCTGAAGTGTGAATGGCTGACTCCAGCAGGTATCAGTAACAGATGGAGCCAGCTAATTACGTCTCTTACATATGAGTAGAGATAAAGCTGTTAATTGTTAATTGTACACTTCTCCTGTTTCCTCACCACAGGGCACTGGGGCAGAGGCCACCTCCCAAACCAAACACAAATATGGCCTGTGCCTGTGGCTGAAGAAAAGTGTGGAAAGCAGCTGGAGAACAGCATCCTTGAGATTGCCAGCCATTCTCTAGGGCTGACAATGAGTCTAGGAATGAGAAGATGCCATTTCCACATTCCAGCTCCCCATGTCCTGAGTCGCTGAGGACCCAGCCAACGAAGGCTCTGCTAATGAAAGCTCAGCATGGAGGTAGCAAAGGGCTGCTTCCCCACCAGTAAGTGACATCTGGTAATTGTATCCAGTGTGCTATAGGGTGAACTTAGCTCCCGAGAATCCATGTCATACTGAGGTCTCTAGGCACTAGCTTGTGTGCACCTCCTGACCGGACGCTGAAAAGTGCTGCCATCTGGAATCTTCCTCCATCTTCAAGCTTTAAGACCATATCCAGTAGTGGTGATAAGATTTTCATCTGCTCAGCACATCATTCAGGGAGCCATCCCTGCTCCATTCTCAGTAGATGTGAGTTGGAGAGGCAGCTGGATCATACACCCCAGTGTGACAGGACACTCCATTTCCACAGGCACAGTGATTGGCTTAGCGATGGCCATGTGACATGAGTTTGGCCAATCTGAGGCACTCCCAGGAAATTCTCGGGAAAGAAACATTCTCTGGAATTGCTATCTTTAGGGATATTGTAAGCCACCAGTAGTGCTTTATTACTTTTTTCCCACCATGACTGTAGTAGATGCTGTTGACGCCCTGCACCATATTCCCCTGAGTTTACCTACAGCCGTAATAGGCTGTTTCCAACCTCAGGCATCTATATCTCCCTTCTTCTCTGCCTGGTCTTTTGTTGGTGCCCCAGAACACTTCTCTGCAACTCTGAAGTGTGAGAGAGCTGATACACTTGGAAAACCTTCTGCCAGTGGGAAATGGAAAACAGTAGATAAGTGCCATAGGGTCCCTGCCTTCTGGTGGGATGATCCTGAGCATGACCCACATGGTCTCTAAGAAAACCCCAGGATGACTTGCCCACAACAGTCACCTGCTCATTAGTGCACCTTCTATTGACTTTTCTCCCTTATCTGTCTCACCTTCCCCATTTTCTCCCTTATGCTTCCTGAGATTACCTCCTGTGTTGATTTGGTGCCTCTGAGAAGAAGGTGCCAAGATGAGATTAGACGTGCAAGAGCTTTATTGGGAGAAACATTTGTGAAGGCAAAAGAGGAGAAGCTGCAGCAGATAGGTCTCATCCTATAAAGGGGAGAGGGAAGCAGGGTTAATTGGGCAGGAAAACTCACGGACCGTAGCACTGTTCCAAGACAAGTATGGCCAGGCCAATGAGGGATTCTCAACTCAAAGCCACCTGTCAGAGGAGTCCTGCATCGTCCAGGAATGGGCTTGCCTTAATGGCCTCGCCGTGCTCAGTCATTCACTGGGAGCAGCCCATGGGAAGTGGGGCTATCACATGAACATGATGGTGCATCCAGAAGGGTAATGGCAGGGCTGTCAGTCAATGATGCTTCCTGCAGCATAAGATCTGAGTGGTGCATTTTCATGGTCGCCACATCTCCTAAATAAACTACCTGCACTGGAGACTGCTTTGGGTGGTGGTAGGCGAGTAGCGGAACCCAATCTATGATGATAAGAATGCCTAAGAATAAACCAGATATAGAAGAAAACAAAAACAAAGGCCATCATTTGAGTACCTGGATCCAGCCATTCCTGATGTTAGACAACCCATTGAATGTTGCAGTTAAATAATTCTTTACATTTTCTTTTTTGTTTGTCATTGTTTTTGTCTTTGTAGTTCATGGTTAAACTAGTTAGAGTTGGGTTTCTGTCAATTGCAACCAAAGGATACTGACTCATATAGACATCTAGATATCAATTTTGACTAGTGTTGGTCTGAAATTCATTTTGCTTTCCTTGGCGTTGGTAAGCCAGCCATTGTGAAGGTTTGCTTCCGTAAGCCTTTTCTATGGCAATCCTTGTCGCTCTCCCTTCTCCCTGTCCAGAACATTATGGCAGAGGTAGGCCTAGAACCCCTGTCATTTGATGTTCAATTCAGTCCCTTTGCTTGCACTGGCCCTGCCCGGGGCTCTGTGCTTAGTAGATGCAGTAAATGCTGGTTGAATTGAATGAAACTACTTAAATGTGACTCACCATAAATTGTCACTGACCCCGCACACATGGGCTACTGGCAAAGCTGCTAATTCATCATACGATAATTCTGAGGCAATCAGGCTTCATTAACGTGGATTCTGGCCTCATTTTCAGAACTATTTCTGGACTGATAACTGTGGCCTGGCAGCTGGAGCAGATACTTCTGGCCAATGAATCGCGATGCCTCGTGGAAGTTCCACTCCCTGGGAGTTTAGAAATATCAGTTGATCCCCTTTAGGAGCCAGTCTTCTCTACTCACAAAGAAAAAGTCTATGCCGAGGTTTCTGGCTCCCTCAGCAGCTTCCACACCTGAGTTCGCCTAAGCCAGACTCTTCTGCAGTTTCACAGATAAAGGGAAGCCCTGAGGCCTGCGTGTTTCAGTACTTTACCACCAACTGCAGAATCCAGAGGCAAAGAGTTCTGTGCAAAAGACAAACAAGTACCCTTAGGACACATAAAGGAACCATTTACAATTCAAAATAAGTGACCTTTATTTTTCAAAGATAAAAATGAATCTGAGGGGCCGACCCAGTGGCGCAGCGGTTAAGTGCGCATGCTCTGCCTCTCGGCTGCCCAGGGTTCGCTGGTTCAGATCCCGGGTGTGGACATGGCACCACTTGGCAAAAAGCCATGCTGTGGTAGGCATCCCATGTATAAAGTAGAGGAAGATGGGCATGGATGTTAGCTCAGGGCCAGTCTTCCTCAGCAAAAAGAGGAGGATTGGCAGCAGGTGTTAGCTCAGGGCTAATCTTCCTCAAAAAAAAAAAAAAGAATCTGAAAAAAGAGTATACAAGCATCTTTGTACTGTTTTTTCAATTTTTCTATAAGATTAAAATAAAATTTTTAAAATACTGAAAAAAGTGAGTTGCTTTAAATTTGTTAAATGGTATGGTACAAATTTGGGAAACCATTGGTCTATCTTGTAGAAAGTCCTTACTTTGGCATGTGAATAGCATTTTTCCTTGATTCCTCTCACTAATAGACATTTTTTCCTACTTTTTAAATATTTCTTTGGCCATTTCAATTATATAAGCTATTTTGAACTGTAGTTCTCACAATGAACCATTTAGAAAGCAGAGTCCACCAGCCAGTGAAATTTAGTTTCTTATCTAGACCAGAATCTGAGACTCATTCTTACTTCTAGGCATATGGACCCTGTGAAGACATTCATTCCAAGATCTTCTTGACCTACTTTTGGCTTCTTGCTGCAGCTGAACAGACTGACGTCCCTCTCCCCATCTTAAAGCACACACCCCTAATAGACTCTTGTTAAGGAATGAACATTGTTGCCCAGCAGGACTTATTCTGAACCAGCGAATGACCAAGCATTTCCTGGGGCTTCAAGTGTGATGCTCTGCCAACCTCCTCGTGTACTCTGTGACAACTCATCCTTTCAGAGACCTGCCTTGTCCCTCCCCCCAAAGTGATTTTACAGAATTTACAGTAATTTTAGAATGTCAAATGCATTATTTGGACAGGAAATAACAAAGCCATAGCTGGTGAACACTGCTTTCCCACAAGAAGAACACATCACTTTAGCCAGGCAAAGAAAGGGAGCCTCTTCTTGTCTTCCATCCATCCACCCGCTGATTAAGTGCCTGCACGTGATGAAAATTGTGCTGGGCACATAGGGTACAAAGACACAGAATCAGCTTCATTCTTGGTAACACAGTCTGCCAAGTCAGAATTTCCCACAAACGGGGACAGGTGAGCCTCAAGTCCAAGCCCTCAGCCATCAGGACAGCCAGGAAGGTCTTGAGGTGGGATAAGCCCCTCAGCTTGATCATCTCAAACACAAGCAGCCTCATCCATTCATCCCAACGCGCCATACAAATCATATCATTTTTATGTAGATCATGACATGGGAAAGATTAGGAAACACTAGAGGAGTCAGATAATTAGAGAAATAACGACAACTTTTATGAGTGCTTAGTATGTATTCGTTTCCATTCTAAGTACTTTACACCTGTCACCTCGTTTTCTCCTCATAAAAACACTATAACTTACAAAATTTATTCCTATTTTTCAGAGGAAAAAATGAGACAAGGAAGCTGAGACAAACAAAAAGGTTAAATAACTTAAGTTTGCGCAACCAGGATTGAAAGCCAGACTTTCTGGTTCTAGACCTGTGCTCTTAATCACCGCACCGCACTGCTTCTTAAAGATCTAAGCACCATACGTTATGGTAAATTTTGTGACTTAGGCATGCCTAAAACGCTATGGGCACACAGACGAGGGAGGAACCATCTCTTCCTAGGAGAACTGAAGCCTTCATCATAAACAACCTGAATACTGGCTGATAAGATACAACCCTGAACAATATTTACTAGACGTCAAAACAATATTTTGGAAAACAAAGAATTAAAAGCATTTTCTCCAATTAAGGATCGCTATGATCTAATTGTAACCATAAATCAGAGTAGGTGACATCTGAATAATAGCAGGACCACAATGCCAGGCATTGCATAATCAGAATGTCAGCACAGTGTTCCTTGAATAAAGGCCTATGGTCCTGGTCTTCAAATTCTGTGCCTGTTTCAGTCCTCATTGGTGTAGGTGTGTTGTGGACCTTTCATGTGAAGTTTAGTCTGCATTGGATTTTGGAGTTTCCAGGACACAGGTTGATTGATTTTGTATTGGCCTATTCTCAAAGAACTTATGAGAAATTTTGGCCAGGATTTGGCCAATTAAAAGGATAAGCAATATCCTGCCCCAATTTCTTATTGAACTACTTTATTCTTCATTGTCTCTTACAATAATTTCCTTAATTTGAACAAGTTACTCATTTGCTTAAAACCCTCCAGTAGTCTCACACAGTCCACAGGGAAAAGCCCAACCTCAAATCTTTAGCCCAAGGTGAAAAGACCTAACTACCATGAACCCTGGTTATCTTTCCAGCCTCGTTTATCCTCATTTCCTCTGACAATCCTAGTCCTCATCCACACCACATTCTCATCCTTCTCCAACGTTGCAGGCAAAATTCTTACAAGTTTCTACAACTTTTTATATGTTATCTATTCTGCCTAGAGCGTCTTTCCCTTACAAATACAGCTGAACACCTACCACCTATTCAAACATCAATCAAAGCTCTAAATAAAAGTCTTCTATGAAGCCCTTCATTCACAGTCTAAGTTTCTGTTAAAGTTTTCTCTATGCTTCCTTGCACAGTATAGCTATATCTATATTTATATCTGTCTATCTTTCTATCTATCCAACTATAACTCTATATAGAAATATCTAAGTAGATATATATCTATAGATCTAGATGGATTGATGATAGATAGATACATAGATACATAGATACATAGATACATAGATACATAGATAATCTTTAGGACATTGTATTGGCATGATTATGTGTCCTTCCCGGAAAAAGCCTCCCACATATTCCCCATCTCTTAGTACAAGAGTCGATACAGAGAAAGCATCAATCAATGTTTGTTGAATTAACATTTCTGAGAAAGTACAACCACAATAGGAAGAAAAGAAAAAAAATATGACTCTCAAATAAAAAAGGACCTTGAGACCTAAGCACTCGGGGGTAAGGGGAGGAGTATAAAAACATATGCTAAGATGGAAGAATTTCCTAAAAGCACAAACAGCGAGTGACCCAATTCAAAGAGACTGTGAAAGGCAAAGAGAGGGAGACTTATTTTACTCACCTTAATGCAAGCCTGGGGCAGAAGGAGAAAGATTGCTTGGATGCCAGGGAGAAGGGGCAATTCTGGTACCAAAGCGAAAGAAATTTGGCTTTGAAAGAAGGAATCGAGAGTGAAAGAAGAGTTGAAATATTTATAAGGATAAAAGCAAATGTTATATTATACACTAACCAACAGGCCATGCAGCCTTTGAGGAAATCTCAGGAGTGAGGCTTGTGAAGTTCTCTCTGAAGAGGCGGAGTGTGTACATCCACGGGTTGATACGCAATCTCTTTCCCCAACAAAACTGAAAACTCCTCTATCATGGTACATATTTGTCCTTGCCGTATCCAGCAAAGCCTTTTTCTGCTGAGCTTTAAAAAAAAAAAAAGAAAAGACAGAAAAAAGAAATAGGAGAAAGAAATCCTATTTAACCAACTTTCAGAGGTTATCTCCTGATAATTGAGTTTGGAACGAGGCCAGCTGCCTCCTCTTTGCCAAGGTCATGGATGACTCTTGGCTGGATATCAGGCAAAGGGGCAGGAGGGCAGTGCAGGGTAAGTGGCTTTCCTCAATCATGGCTGCTTCAGAATCATCTTAAAGAGAAGGCTTTCCTTGTGGAATGCTTAATAATCTTCAGAGCCAAGGGGATGACAGCGAAGATTACAAACTCAAAAAAGAGTCCAAAAGAAACCAGCCTGCCCCAGCTCTGGCAACTCTGTAGCCATTAATCGCAGGCACTCCACCTGGGGAAGGCTGGCGCTCCTTATAACTAAAACAGAAAACCAGCCCCTAGAGTCATTTATTGGAGGGCTGGGCGCATGTAAATGAGGCAAATCTGCGGCAAAATTGCAGAAGAACCAGCCCAGTGAGCTGGTACCTTCCATGCAGCACAGCCCTCATCCCCCATTCACAGATGGGGTGACATGAAAAGAAGGAAAATAATGTTCTTTCAGTGTTTACAAAAGTCCCCGGGACTTTTACGTATTTTATTTCATTTCATCCTCACAATAACCCTGTCAGATAGGCATGATTATCTTCATTTTCTAGTTGAGAAAATTAAGTCTCAAAAAGGTTACCTTCTCAATGCCATGCAACTAGGAAGGAGACGGCCTGATTTGAACACAGATTTCTTCATTCAAGAAATATTTCTTATCTATCTGTGCTATACTGTCTAGATTCTGGGTTAGAAGATAGGGATACAAAAGCAAAAAGACACCAATTTAAAGCCTCAGGGAACTGAATAGCCTGGAAGACAAAGAGACACACAAAGAGTTACATCGCACTGTCGCATAGTGAGTTTAAATTGAGGTCAGCACTAAGTACAGAGAATGAGCCTGCCTTCTGCCGGTGGGATCCTGCAACGAGGCTCAAATGAGAAGCCTCCTAGATGCCTCCACCTCACCGTTAAGTTCTAACCTAAATCTTGGGTCTTTCAATCAAGTATATACAAATGCAGAAGAAAATGAATGCACCTAACATTTATTGAGCACTTACTAGGAACAAAGCCAGATACAAGGGTAGAAGAAAGAATAAAGAGAGGAAAATGGTCGGACATCATCCCATGTAGATAGGAGCCTGGGATCTTCATTGCAGAAGAGAGAGAAGAGAGGACGCCACTACGTGCATCCCATTTTATAATGACCACGCCCACAAGTACCAGCCACCTGATTAAATGTATACATACTAATGAGTATGATTATGTCCACTTTTCTTTGAAAGTAGGAGAACACATGGAAATAACAAGATTGGGGGTAGACTTTCCATCTCCTAAAGTACCCCAAAAACGGAAGTGAAAGAGGTTCTGTTGTTTGGGAAATGAGAAGTTTAGGATAACTAACATGTCGGGAAGGGTGAAAATTAAGAAATGGTGGCAGGGGACAAAGTGTCAGCAGGAAAGGATGAACAGGGAGTCGTACAGCCCCTGGGTCTTCCTTTTTTCCTGCTGCAGCTCTGCAAACTTATTCTTCCTGAGGAATCATGATCTCAGACGTGTTCCTTGCTCTCTGTGAAGACAACCCCACAAGCCTCTCTCATTCAAAGGATCTGCTCCAGAATTAAGAGAAAAGAGTGGAAGGTGAACAGAATGAAGGTGAGCACTCCCTCACCAGGGCTTTCCTCAACTCCAAGTGAACCGTACTCCAGCTACTGTGACCTCCATGCCTGGTTTAATTCCTGTCCTCCCACAAATACACTTCCCCAGCCTCTGCTGGAGCAGTGTGCATTCTGGAGTGAAGTAGTTCATTCCCCTATGCTATCACTGACCTGTTGTGTGGCCACAGAAACTTACTCAAACTCTTTGAGCCTATGTGTCCTCATTTGTAAAAGGGAATTGTTTCAGTTAGCTTTTCTGAATCCTCAATAAAATAACCCAAAACATAGCGGCTTAAAGCAACAACCACTTCTTAATTCATGGTTCTATGTTGGCACTTGGAGTTCAGCTCATCTGGGCAATTCTTCTGGTCTTAGAGGAGCTCATGCACGCATCTGGGGTCAGCTGCCAGCCATTAGCGACTTGCTGGCTGTCAGGTGGGACAAGAGGCAACCGGGCTGTGAATGTCTCATCCTCCAGCAGGCTGGCCTGGGCTTGTTCGCGTGACAGCTCAGGATTCCAAGAGGAGCAAAAAGACAAGTCCTGATGCACAAGCACTTTTCAGGTGTCTGCTTGCACCCAGCCTGTTAGTGTCCCATTGGTGAAAACAGTCACATGACCAAGCCCAGAGGCAGTGTGAGAGGGCACTACTAAAGAGCATGAATGCAGGGCAAATACACAAAGGTCATCAGACATAAACACCTTTGGGCCATTACTGAAATTAACCCACTACCAGGATAACTACAGGATTTTTGTAAGGAATAAAGGACACAACACATGACAAAAAAATTAAGCATAATTTATGGTATATAGTAAAGTTTTGATAAATGTTATCTATCATTGCTGTTATAGTTGGGGTGGAGACTGGTGAGAAATGTTGCTCAAATTTCTATAAACGAGAGAGGATTTCCATCCCACTTTACAGAAGGAAACTGTTTTAGAGGAATAATTTCTTCCCCTCTTAACACCCTTTACTCCTTCCGATGGAAGGAGGAATGGTTTCTCAGCTGGTGAGCCTCATCTCTCTAACTGGCGGTTCTCAATGTCATGGTCTGAAAAGGGGATCATAAACCCTGCTTGTCTCGTAGGTTTACTGCAATAGCGTCAGCACCATGTATAAAGTGTCAATCATGATAGCAAGTGGGGTGTCCACACTTCGGGGCAGCACGGTGAAATAAGCCCAGCTACCATTGTTGAGTGCTCACTATGTTCAGAAACTTTACACGTATCATTTTATTTTATCCTCCTGATCATCTTGGCTAAAATACGTCTTCCTTTCACATAGGAGGTGATTGAGCCTCCGAGAGGTTAAGTAAGTTATCCAACGTGACACAGCTAGCAAATGGCTGAGCAAAGCATCAAATCAATTCTGCCACATACACGCTGCCACCACCTCAAGGAATGTTTGGAGACATTATTGGTTGTCACAACTGGGAGGAAGGTAGTGCTACTGCCATCGAATGGGTAGAGGCCAGAGATGCTACTAAACATCCTATGGTGCACAGGAGAGCCCCCGCAATGAAGAATTATCCGGCCCAAGATGTCAATAGTGCCAAGGTTGAGAAACTCTCCTCTAATGAATATTAGAGATGCAGTCTGCAGTGTGGTGGTGAATTTAATAGACTCCTAAACTGCACTGCTTAACTGCACTTACTAGCCATGTGACACTGGGCAAGTCATTTAACATCCCCAGGCTTCAGATTCCTCACCTCAAAAATGGGGTTAACAATAGTTTCCACCTCATGGGATTATTGTGAAGATGAAGTAAGTTACTACATGTAGTCAGGAGAGTGCTTGGCATTTAGCGAAAGTTCAATAAACCTTTGCTATTGATGTATTAAAAAGCTGTGGGCATCGTAACCGTTCTCTCCAGCCTGTCTCTGGGTAAATCTTCCCAACCATGCTCATACTTGATGCTCATGGTGATTGTGGACTACACAGCTTGGGTTTCCTGATCTGAATCCTGACTGCTCATTTGACAGCTTAGGTAATGGTATTCTAAGTGAGTGATATCAGATGAGATGCATTTTTTAATTTAACATTTAAAATAATCTTATGAAATTGGTACTACTGTTTCTTGGATGAAGCTTTGGAGGATTGATTCACTTGCCCAAAATCCCAGCCAAAAAGTGGAGAGTCAGGGTTTGAACCAGACTCCAAAGCCAGTGCCTGCCGCCTCTTAAGGTGCTCCACCTTTCGCTGCCATCGCTAATGGATTTAGAGAGTCAAGCCCTACTCATCCACCGATGGAGAGAGTGAATTTGCAGGCAGAAGTTAAACACCAGCTCTGCCACTTGGTAGTGGTGAGACCTTGAGAAAGTAACATAATCTCTCTGAGCTCTCGTAAATAAAAAGACCTCAACTTTGTTGATTGTTGATATCAAGCAATGTTCAAAGTCCCATAACATTGAGGGGATCCAAGACCTCTTTCAGGGAGTGGAGATCTCCTTACAATGCCTTAGAAAATCCATATGTGAAGCTAGGCTTAGCGGCTTTGAATAACGTACAAATGGTCATTTAGCACTCTTTGAAATTCCTCCATTTTTAGTACGACCTTGCCCAGTTATGGGGGTTTGTGGAGCAGGGTTGATGGCCAGGCAGGTAGCTGAAAAATGCCATATGGACACCCACAGACCATTCGGCTGTGTCTGGGTCATAGCACACAAATGTGAGAGGAGAGAAACGGTCATTTAATAGGTCTATTGTACTCTCAGCTTGACCGGGTCAACAATTTTCTCAGCATTCTCAAGAAACTAATATTCCCCTGCTTGCTCTCTGCACTGAACTTTTTCGGACACTCTGACCTCTCAGCTATTTCTTGGAGACTGCAGATGAACCTCACTTATTCCTACCATCTTCCCGGGGAGCTTCTAAACTCTCCTTGATTCTCCAGAATTGTGCTGGGGGGGCTGAAACACTGCTCTCAAAGTGAGAATTCCTAGGTGTGAATGACCCCTGGTTGGGTGACTCGGAAAATCACTCAAATTCTCTGAGCAATGGTTTCCTCATTCATAAAACAAGAAACTAATAATATCAATGTCAAGAACTAATTTGGGAATAAAACTGGTTTCGTTCCTAATAAAGTGCTTTACAAAGCACATAATGTATAATGTGCTATTATTATTTCTTACCTAGGTATTTCTTCTGCCGTCATTTGTCAAGCCTCTCTGATGTACCATTAACTGATAAAAGAATTTACACGCATTACGTCTTCTAGTCCTCACAAGCAATCCTAGCACACAGGACCCATTATTGGCCCCATTTTAGGGCTAAGGAAACCGAGGCATAAAGAAGTTGGGTAATTGCCCCAAACCACTAAATGGCAGAACCAGCAGTTGAACCTGGGTCTGACTTAGCCAAGTCCATGGTCTTACTTTATGATGTAGAGTCGTATATATTTGTTCTTTCCAAAACAGAAAAGAGGGTGAAAAGCAAGGAGAGAACCAGAGTAGTGAGATGATGGTTCTTTCTAGTGGGCTTTAGAAAAATGATAAATGGTGGCGTAGACGGCCAGTGTGTGCAGGTCATGACTGCAAAATTATAATCCTCACAACAACTCTATGAGGTGAATATTTTATCCCCTTTTGACAGAGGGGAAATTGGGGTTCAGGGGTTTAAGAAATGTGCCTCCAAATTGCAGAACTAGTACATAAACGAATCAAGACTTGGACCCAAGCCTTCCGGGGCCAATTCCTGCCATCTTTCCACTCTTCCAGTATGAATTTGAAGGTTGGCTCAGACATTTGCCACCTGTGTGAACTTGGATAAGTTATTTAACCTCTCTGAGCCTCATTACCTCATATTTAAAAGGAAAACATATTTTAACCAGTATGGTCAGGAAGATAGAGTGAAATGACACATGTAAAGTTCCAGAACATAGCAAGTACTCAAAAATCGATAGCTGAAATTATTACACCGTGTCACCTCAAATGAATTAAAACCACATTTTTGTATCATGATTCACATTTTACACATTGTGCTTAATTTTTTCTTAAATTCTAATTTATTTTATTTTTAATAGTTACTATATTCATATGATTTAAATTTCAAACGGGTAAAACTTTCTTTTTCTAGTTTTACTGAGATATAATTGACATATAACATTGTGTAAGTTTAAGGTGTGCAATGTAAAGAGTTAGTAGATGTATATATTGTGAAATGATTACCACAATAAGCTTAGTTAACACATTCATCACCTAACAAAGTTACAATTTTTTGTGTGTGGTGAGAACTCTTAAGATGTACTCTCTCAGCTACTTTCAAATATACGACACAGTATTTTTAACTATAATCACCATTACTTCACTGGAACGTATTCATATTCTGGAATAATATTCATATTCTAGAAAATTGGAAGTTTGTGTCCCTTGACCACTTTTCCCCATTTCCCCCACCCGCCCTCTGCCCCCAGCAGCCACCGGTCTGTTCTCTATGAGTTCAGGTTTTTGGATTCCATGTATGAGTGAGATCATGTAGTTTTGTCCGGCCCTGTCTGACTTGTTGCCCTGTCTGACTTAGCATAATGCTCTCAGGGTTCATCCACGTTGTTGTAAATGGCAGAATTTCCTTCTATTTTGTGGCTGAATAACATTCCATTGTGTATATGTGCCACATTTTCATTATCCATTCATCTGTTGCTGGACACTTAGGTCGTTTCTGTCTTGACTATAGTGAGTAATGCTGCGATGAACACAGGGGTGTAGATATCTCTTTGAGACAGTGATTTCATTTCCTTCAGATATCTACCCAGAATTGAGTTTGCTGAATAACATGGTAGCTCTATTTTTAATTTTTTGAGGAACCTCCATAATATTTCCCATAGCAGTTGCACCAATTTACATTCCTACCCACAGTGCACAAGTGTTCCCCTTTCTCCACATCTTCTCCAATACTTGCTATCTCTTGTCTTTTTTTTTTTTTTTTTTGGTGAGGAAAGCTGTTGCTGAGCTAAATCCGTGCCAATCTTCCTCCCCTTTTTTTTTTTTTTTTGAGGAAGATTAACCCTGAGCCAACATCTGCTGCCAATCCTCCTCTTTTTTGCTGAGGAAGATTGGCCCTGAGCTAACAACCGTGCCCATCTTCCTCTACTTTATATGTGGGACTCCTGCCACAACCTGGCTTGACAAGCGGTACTTGGGTCTGCACCCGGGATCCAAACCAGTGAACCCCAGGCTGCTGAAGCAGAACATGCGAACTTAACCGCTGCGCCACCAGGCTGGCCCCTCTCCTGTCTTTTTCATAATAGCCATTCTACCAGGTGGGAGGTGATATCTCATTGTGTTTTGAGTTGCATTTCCCTGATGATTAGTGCTTTTGAGGACCTGTTCCTATACCTGTTGGCCATTTGAATATATTCTTTGGAAAACTATCCATTCATGTCCTTTGCCCAGTTTTCAATTGGATAATTTGTGTTTTTGGTATTGAGTTGTACGAGTTTTTATGTATTTTGGGTATTAACCCTTTATCAGATAGGTGGTTTGAAAACATTTTCTTCCATTCTGTGGGGTCGTCTTTGCATTTTCTTGGTCACTTCTTTGGCTGTGCAGCAGCTGTTTATTTGATGTAGTCCTGCTTGTTTCCTTTTGCTTTTGTTCCCTGTGTTTTGTTATCACATCCATAAAGTCAGTGCCAAGACCACGTCCAGAGTGTTTTTCCCTCTGTTTTCTTTTAGGAGTGTTATGGTTCCACGTCTTACAATTGCCTTTAATCCATTTTGAGTTAATTTTTTTGTGAATGGTGTAAGATAGGGGTCCAATTTCATTCTTTTGCATATGAATATCCAGTTTTCCCAACACCATTTATTGAAGAAACTACTTTTTCCCTAGTGAATGTTCTTGGATCCTTTATCAAGTATTAGTTGAGCATTTATGCATGGGTTTATTTCTAGGCTCTTGATTCTGTTCCATGAGTTTATGTGTCTGTTTTTATGCCAGTTCCATACTGTTTTGATAACGATAGCCCTGTAATATAGTTTGAACTCAGGAAGTTTGATGCTTTCAGCTTTGTTCATCTTTCTCAGGATTGCTTTGGCTACTCAAGGTCTTTTGTGGGTCCATGCAAAGTTTAGGATTTTTTTTTCTATTTCTATATAATATGCTGTTGGAATCTTGATGGAGATTGCATGGAAGCTACAGGTGGCTTCAGATAGTAAGGATATTTTGACAAAATCAATTCTTCCAATCTATAAACATGAGATATCTTTCCATTTATTTGTGTCTTCTTCAATTTCTGTCATCAATGTCTTATAGTTTTCAGTGTACAGATCTTTCGCTTCCTTGGTTAAATTTGTTCCTAAGTATTTTATTGTTTTTGATGCTATTATAAATGGGATTGTTTTCTTTATTTCTTTTTCAGATAACTTACTGTCAGTGTATAGATATGCAACTGATTTCTGTATATTGATTTTGCGTCCTGCAACTCGATTGAATTAGTTTATTAGTTCTTAGAGTTTTTTGGCAGAGTCTTCAGGGTTTTCTATTTATAAGATCACGTCATCTGCAAACAGAGACAGTTTAACTTCTTCCTTTCTGATTTGGATGGCTTTTATTTCTTTTTCTTGCCTAATTGCTCTGGCTAGGACTTCCAGTATTATATTGAATAGGAGGGGTGAGAGTGGGCATCTCTATCTTGCTCCTGATCTTAGAAGAAAAGCTTTCAATCTTTCATCATTAAGTATGACGTTAGCTGTGGGCTTGTCGTATATGGCCTTTATTATATTGAGGTACGCTTCTTCTATATCTAATTAGTTAAGTGTTTTTTATCATGAATGGCTGTTCAATTTTGTCAAATGCTTTTTCTGCATCTATTGAGATGATCACATGATTTTTATTCTTCATTCTATTAACATAATATATCACATTCATTGATTTGCATGTGTTGAACCATTCTTTCATCCGAGGGATAAATTCCACTTGATCATGGTGTATGATCCTTTTAACATGACGTTGAATTTAATTTGATAGCATTTTGTTGAAAATTTTTGCTTCTATGTTCTTCAGGGATATTGACCTATACTTTTCTTTTCTTCTAGTGTCCTTTCTGGCTTTGGTATCAGGGTAATGCTGACCTCATAAAATGAGTTTAGGACTGTTCCCTCCTCTTCAATTTTTTGGAAGAGTTTGAGAAAGATTTGTGTTAATTCTTCTTTAAATGTTTGGTAGAATTCACCAGTGAAGCCATCTGGTTTCTGGGCTTTTCTTTGTTCGGAGATTTTTGATTACTGATTCAATCTCCTTACACATTATTGGTCTGTTTGGATTTTCTACTTCTTCCTGATTCAGTCTTGGTAGGTTGTATGTTTCTTTTTTATTTTTTTCCTATTCTCTAGTTCATTTATTTCTGGTCTAATCTTTATCACTTCCTTCCTTCAGCTAACTTTGGGCTTAGTGTGTTCCTTGAGACATAAAGTTACAGTTGGGCAGAGCTGCAGGCTGGGCTCCACAATCACTCCTGGTTGGGTGGGGTCTCAGGTGGTAGATGGTAGACCATCTAAAGAGGCAAAAATACAATTTATTAATTTAGCAGATATTTATTAAGCACCTACTGTATGCTGAGAAATATGCTAAGTGTGGGGGGAACAATAGACATGGCCCTTGTCCTCTCTGTGTTTAAAGTGTTTAGGGAAACCCCCAAGTGCAATGCAGTATTATACATGCCATGATACAGGCGCTAAGAGAGAAAAAATAAAAGTCACCAAACTCAACTCAGAGGGGTCAGGAAAACATCCATTGAAAATGATATCTGAGCTGAGACATGAGTGATAAGTAGAAGTTAACCAGGTAGTAGTTTTCCAGGCAAGAGAAAGCATGTGGAAGGGAGAAGAGTGGTGCAAAGGAGAAGTCGAAAGAATCACTGGAAAGCTGGATTACAGAAGTGGGGAATGCAGAAAGTCACGCTAGAGAGGAAAGTAGGAGGGGATATTGCAGATTTGCTGTGTAAGCCATGCCAAGGGGTTCAAACTTTATCTGAAACCCCTTGGGGAATCATTCAGATATTTTAAGAAAGAGGAAACCAAATTGGGTTACTGATTGACTTATCAATATTTAAGAAATATCACTGTGGCTGGCCTGAGGATGGATGGACTGGAATAGGGGAAAGACTGGAAACAGTAAGACCAATTAGTGTTAGGTGCAACAATCCAGGTGAGAGCCAATGGTGGCCTGTAGGTGGCAGTGAGGATAGGAAAAAATTTGGATGGATTCCTGGGATATTTAGGAGAGAGCATTCACAGTGCTTAGCAAATTCATGGTCATATTCAGTAAAAAAAAACTGGTCATAGTCTCATCTGCTACTGTTCCACTATTTGCACTAGGCAAATGAGTAGAGCTCGGCTCTGCCAGATCTGACCTGGAATTTGGAGAGCCACTAGAAGAAAGGTATTGGGGTCAACTCTGAAAATCCTTCAAAAATGTGAGTTTTGACTGTTGAGCATCTTTCCCACAAATGTATGGACAAGTCTTCTGGCAAAGGGGCCAGCAGAAAAAGTGTGTAGTGGGGAGCAGGTCTCTATACAGAGCTGACAGTTGACACATCAGCACTGTTGCAGCAACAGGGCAGCAATGGCCCACAGCAAACTCCTCGAGTCTGGAATTGGCTAAATTGGGCCTCTGACAGCTTCAAACTCAGAGGCAGAGTCTGCATCTCAAACAGAAGAGGGAGAATTGTCTAAATGCTTCAATTCTCATAATTGAAGCAATTGCACATCATTTGACATGCCAGCTTGCTGACAGGATAACCAGTTTGAGCTGAGTGTGGGAATTCAATTATGTATCTTCTGTCTGCATCTTTGAAAGAAAACCACCCGACTGGCCTGTCAAATATCCAGCATATTTGCCTGTTGGAAATTGCTATCTCTTCCTGACACAGGAAATATCTCTGCAAAAGAGAAACCTATTATATTTTACAAAGCTAGCACAACCCTATCACAAAACTTGACAAAGAAAGCATAGAAAAATAAAACTACGGGCCAATTTCATCTATGAATGTAAATGCAAAGTTCCCAAATAAAATGCAAGCATAGAAATATGGCAGTGTATTATCAGAGGTTTTTCCATTAAAAACGAAAAGAGAGTCTGCCCACTATGACCCTAATTATCTAACATTACTCTGAAACATCTGGCCAATGCAATAAGACAAGAAACACAAATAAATAAAGGATATAATTGTTGAAAAGGAAATGGCAACATTTCTCATTATTTGTCTATATCTACCTAGAATTCCAAGCAAATGAACTAAAAAAAAATCTTAGCACCCATAAGAATTCATGAATTATTCTTCTAGGATATAATCTAAAGAAATATTCAGTGAGTCACAGATTTATGATAGACAGAGTCTCATCTAAGCATTATTTTTTTGTATGTGAGAAGAAGACTGGCCCTGAGCTAACATCTGTGCCAATCTTCCTCTACTTTGTATGTGGGATGCTGCCACAGCATGGCTTGGTGAGTGGTGTGTATGTCTGCACCTGGGATGCAAACCCGTGCCCCTGGAAACCCTGGGCAGCCAAAGTAGAACATACAAACTTAACCACTACACCACTGGGTCAGCCCCCAAGCATTATTTTTATTAGTGAAAGAAATGGAAAATAATCCAAATATTTAACAATAAGGTCATGATCAAATCTATTATTTTAGATCCAGATGATGAAATATACAACCATTAAAACTTACATTTTAAAGACTATTTAATAACATGGGGAAATGCTCATACACCATGAGAATAAGAACAAAATAAAACTCAAATACACAGTGATTCTTCTTTTGTAAAATAAATAAATATATATATACATATATTTGTCTAGAAGACATACTGGGAAGAAGGAATATAAAAATGGTATTACAGTTATCACTGAGTGGGGGTTTTTCAACCTTTATAGAATTTACCTGAATCAATCTTACAAGTTACACTATGAATATACCATAAAATATGCTTTAAAAAATTATGGGATTAGACAGATGATGTCAAAGATTCCTGTCAATCTGTTTCTGGCATAAAGATGACAAGTGTCTATGAAAATCCGACACATCAAAACAGAAAAGGGGGCCAGCCCGGTGGCATAGCAGTTAAGTTCGTGTGTTCCGCTTGAGCAGACCAGGGTTCACTGGTTCAGATCCCAGGCGTGGACCTACACACTGCTTATCAAGCCATGCTGTGGCAGGCGTCCCACATATAAAGTAGAGGAGAATGGGCACGGATATTAGCTTGGGGCCAATCTTCCTGAGAAAAAAGAGGAGGATTGGCAGCAGATGTTAGCTCAGGGCTAATCTTCCTCAAAACATACAAACAAACAAACAAACAAAAACCCAAACAACAACAGCAACAAAAAAGGATCAGTGATATTAATACCCGCATTGACCTGTGTCAGGCTGCCACACAATCATAGCAAATGGCTTCACTCAGATTTTGGGGAGCTGGCCTTCCTGAACACAGACTCTAACCTTCAGTCTTTTCATCCAACAAAGGCTTTTTCTTACCTGGCCCCAGCTGGAGCCCAGTTTCTTACCCAATTCCTTTTTTGTCACACCTGCTGTCTCCCCTGGGCCCCTAAAAAGCACATAGCACAACCCCATCTGAGATGAGCTTTCCAGATGGGCTTATCCTCTAGCATTATTATATTAAAAACCACTTAGATTCCTAGGGTCCTGAGCTAGGAATCCAACCCCTAGGGTCCATCCCCTAGGATGTCCAACAACTGTAGGGTCCTAGATTTACAGGAGTCCTACATTAAGAGCTTCTTTGTCTAAAGTTTTTCTTGTGGTAGACCACAGCAGACCAACCTGGACAACAACCCAGCAGACCAATAGCAGGGGTTAAGTCCAAAGGAGCTAAATTCGAGTAGAATATTTTACCTACTGAAGGTGGCCTGGAGTCGGGACAAACTGGGGATTTATTGAGCCCAGTGACTTTAGAAAGAACTGAGAATCAAATCTAGCAGCTGTGACTGTCCCATCCACAGAAATGACAACAAAACCATAAACCAGAAATGAAATCAAGGATATGGAAGAGTCAGAAATGTTGCAGAAAAGCCTGGACACAGCTGCAAAATCTTTGAGATGGCCAGGGCTCAAGTTCACTGATGAGCTGTGAACATGTTGTCATGAATTAAAGCAAGGGACACAGGAACACAAGCCCAAATGCCCATTGAGTCCAGGCAGTAACTTAGGAGGGTGACGCAGGCCAGCTGGAGAACGGGCAGCAGCTACTCGGGAATGTTGACGCACGCTACCGAATCTGTTCATTTTTCTTATAAAAGAAAAGCTAGGACTCCAAATTTTTGTGCGAAATCCCCCAATTTTTAAATCTGGCAACTAATGTTTTGAATGTTATACAAGCCAAACAAAACATATTTGCAAGCTTGATTTGCTCATCGGACAGCAATTCATGACTTCTGATGAAAAGCGACAGATGGAAGGGGGTAAGGAATTGATTCTGATAAGACTGACCTATCCTCAACTTTCCCCAACTAAGAGGCTTTCCTTTACAGGAGTGTGAGAAAGGAGGAATTATGCTTTCATTGCTTCAAAGAGTGATCCATCCTACCCTAGGGTGAGGGCAGGGAGGAAACAGTTACCACTAACCCTGAGCGCCACCTATTTCCCCAGACCTAGCAGTCTGGTCAGTTCCCAAGGTTTAAATATGCATGCCCTTAGGAAACCAACTGTGAGAAACTCAGAAGCACAACATTAGTGATGGCGGAAACCTGGATGCCATCACCAGTTCTAATAGCGTCCTACCCATTGATAGCTCCTGTGATCTATTTCTACCCACAGAACACTTCTTACACCAAATGTGTAGGGGGGTTTCTCACATCAACAACCAAATCTCCAACCCTCCGGACACCAGCTGGATGTCCTACAATTTAAATCAATTCTGACACTAACTACCTGGAGTTAGCATTAGATCCCGCAAGTTAAGGGCTCAGTCCCACAAGACTATCCCCACTTCAGAGGCCAGTTGCACAGGTCTTCTGGCCCACTGGCTATAAACTGAGAGAGTTCCCACAACCCCCTTTTCTTCAATCATTTTCTAGAGCAGCTCATAGAATTCAGGAAAGCATTTTACCTACATTTGCTAGTTTATTATAAAGGATACAGATGAACAGCCAGATGAAAGTCTGGAAGGGTCCAGAGCACAGGACATTCTGTCCCATGGAGCTGAGGTGTATCACCCTCCTAGCACTTGAATGAGTTCACTAATGTGGAAGCTCTCTGAACCCTGTAGATTAGGGGTTTTTAATGGAAGCTTCATTACAAAAGCTTGATTGATTAAATCATTGGTCATTGGTAATTAACTCAATCTCAAGCCCCTCTTCTCTCCCCGGAGGTCAGAGTGGGACTGAAAATTCCAACCCTTTAATCACACCTTGGCCTTTCTGGCAACTGCCTCCATCCTAAATCTATCTAGGAACCAAGTCACCAGTCATCTCATTAGTGTACAAAAGGACACTTAACACTGGTGATTCTAAGGGTCTTAGAATTTCTCATGTCAGGAAGACCAAATATTATAACAAAAGATGCTCCTATCACTAGGAAATTACAAGGGTTCCTGTGCCGGGAACTGGGGACGAAGACCAAACATATATTTCTTATTATATCACAATATCACAATAGCTAATCTGTTGGAGCAGCTCTAATTGACCACTGTCTATTAATATGGACCTACAGGGAATGTAAACAGGTCCAAGTTAGAGAGTAGATGGGTAGAAGTCCTCATTGAGAACTGTGGGTTTGTCAACTTTTAAAATCTCCTGGCTAACCCAATGTTCCAAATGCACGTTGCCCAATGCATGCTCCAAAATTTATCTCATAGGCCTTCTGAACTTTTCTTGGGATCTTAATGAACAAAGCACGTGTCTATATGTTGTTGGCATATGTGCATATCAAATGCATATTTCACCTGACATTTCCCAAAAAAGAAAACAGAGGCAGGATATTACAAAAAACATAATAAATTTCCTAAAAACTGAAGGACTTGCATTTTCAGATGAAAAGTACCCTTGTGGTGTCCAGCACAAAGAGTGAAGACCCGGGGGCTGGCCCCGTGGCTGAGTGGTTTAAGTTCATGAGCTCTGCGTCGGTGCCCCAGGGTTTCACGGGTTTGGATCCCGGGCATGGACATGGCACTGCTCATCACGCCTTGTTGAGGCAGTATCCCACATGCCACAACCAGAGGGACCCACAACTAGAATATACAACTATGCACTGGGGGGATATGGGGAGAAAAGCAATAAAAAAAAAAAAAAAAGGTTGGCGACAGTTGTTAGCTCAAGTGCCAACCTTTAAAAAAAAGAATGAAGACCCATATCAAAGCACATTTTTATGGGATTCCAGAATAATGGATAACAAGAAGAGCTTTTCAAGGAGGAAAAATTGGTTATGTTTAAAGTATGGAAATTACGATGACATCTGGAGGCTAGAACACCCTAGAGAAATACCTGAAAAGTCTCAGGAGAAATAATTTTCACCCCAGAAATTCTAGCCAAACTAAAAATGTGTTTGTGAAAGTAAATAAAAGTTAGTTTTAGATATCCAAGATCTCAAAAAATTTACCTTCCTTTCACATTGTCTCAGAAGCTACTAAAGAGAATATGCCAAGGAAAAGAAAGACATAAAACCCAGGAAAAAGGGGATCCAACAGAAGAGGTCAAGGAAGTTTCCAGCATGATGGTCAAGTTTCAGGATAACATCTGTACAGATGGCCTAAGGAATAATAGTCAAAACTGGAGCAGAAGGATGGAGAATTCCAGGAGTCACACACTCACAAGAATCTGAAAACTTATCTAACATAGTCGATGACCCTAAAGGAATTTTGAGATTTTGTTGAATAATATAGAAAACTAAGCAAATAAACAACAAAAAAAGAGGCAATTATTAACTCCTGGAAAAAATTAAAAGAAAGGAATGATAATCATAGGACACCTTATAGTTCATCTAAGAGCAGTATTTTCACAACCATAATAATGTAAAAACTATTTAACATAAAATCTTGATATAACCATAAGAGAGTGAGAGGAGGGGAAGAAGAAGGCAATGGAGTGGGGATTGGGGTAGTTAGGACAGCTAAATTCTCATGTTCCGTACTAGAAAGTCAAAGATCATTTTTTAATTAAAATTCTTTAAAAATCAAGAAGTGGCAATATAAGGGTATAATTTATAAATATGAAAATAAATATTAGAAGAGCTGAGAGTTTAAAGTGGTTGCCTCCTAGGAACAAGACTCAAAGGTGAGGTAAAAGGGGGCAGTGGTTGCTGTTCTTGGTTAAAATGTAACATTCTATGACTTTTTAAATTACGTACGTGTATTGCGTTGATAAAAATTTAAAAATTACACTTAAAAAGATATTTGAAAAAGGAATATACTCTTTCTTTATGACTCTCAATTATTACCTAAAAACCATTTCTATTGGTGGCACATATCCCACAATTTATCGTAACACTTGTCAAGACCCCTGAAGCCCTAGGGTTATCACTGACCTTCCTGTCTTTCTGTCACGTGAATTTTTCTATCACTGACGTGCTCAAAATAACCAGCTTCCTTCCATACCAGGCTACCATTTAGGTTGCTGCCATAGGTCTATTGGCCATACAGTGGATTTTATCCATTCCCTGTTTTTGCAGAAGGTAAGAGAATCAAAGAAATGAGGAGGGGTCAGACCCTTGGATCAGCTTCTTTCTCCAACTACACAAAGGCAAGAAGGAGAGTATCATAACCATGCATTGTCAGTTTCATATACAATGAGCCTGCTCGCCTGTAATCATGACCTAAACTCTGACCTATCAGATTTCTATCCCTCCTTCGTCTACGAAGGAATTAAGGGAGGGATGTTGGAAAAGAAAAGCAAAATGGAATGCAAAACAGGAAAGGCTAAGCAAGATGACCAGAATGCTGATTTAACTTAAAAACAGCCAAGCCAAGAAATGTATAAAACTGTGGCACAAGTTGCTAGTTGCCCAAAAGTATCTACTCTCTCCTCCTTCATTAGCAACAGAACCTGATTTTATTTGGAGCGGCAATGCATTCCTAAAAGATTACTTCGCCCACCTCCCTTGAGGCTAGATGTGGCCATAAGATTGACTTCTAGTCAGTGAAATGGAAATGAAAGTGCTGGGTTGGTTTCCAGGAAGGTTGCTTAAAGGAAGCTACCTCAGATGGAACATTTGCCTTCCTCTTTTCCTTCCTCTTCCTAACCGAAATACAGCCATGATGACTAGAGATCTGGCAGGCATCTCTGACCGTGAGGTGGCCTTGATGATAAAAGCCACATGCTGGAATAGCTTATATTTACCAGAAAGATGAAAGGAGCAAGGTCAACAATGAACATGCCTTTCCAGACTTAAGTGTTGACCTCCAGACTTCTTTTACATGGGAGAGAAATAAACTTCTCTTTTTAAATCAATTTTAATTTTAGTTTCCTGATACATGCAGCCAAACCAAACCCTAACCGATACAGAAATTATGTAAAGTGTATACTTAATTCAGCTAGAAATGTCTCTAAAGGAATTATATTCCTTTAAGAAATGTATTCCTAAATAAACCTCCCTGGGAGACTCATAATATGTGGACTAAAGTCTGCTGCTAAGAAAAACTATCATAGAAATATACAATGTATAAACAAACTCTTCTATGAATACTAAGTTCCTTGGAAAAGACGATTGGAGCAAGAGACAAAGACTGAGGCAAGTAAAATAAGGGGAAAAATTCTCTTCATATGGGTAAAAGAGAAGAAATTAAGCTTTTGACATCTCAGGAAAGAGGCTATGCCGTGTTCTGCATAAGCAGGGGCTCTTGTATTTTTCTTTCTCCTGGAAGCTTTGATCTTGTGGTCTCTGAAAAGAAATTAGAGAAGGAAAGATAGATAGTGCAAGTGTCAAGGATCTGTGACTAAGCAGGGAAGTTCCAGGCAGTGAGAGGGGGAAATCTCACTAGTGTGCTCAAAGGTGTGAACAGTTGAGAAAAAAAAAACCTGGGAAGGGAGCTGATGAAGGCTATTGGGAGGCTTTGGTGACAATCTTGCCTGTTTGACAGAAATCTGAGTTAGTCCTGGGGTCCTGGGAGACGAGTTAGGATTCACAGGGAATTATAAAGTAAGCTTCTCTATCAGGATTGCCCCATTACTCAGATCACATGAACATAGCCCACTACCACCTCCTGGTGGAAGTATATCTAAATTACAGGAACAAAACTGGCAGAAAGGTTTAATTTACACAGTCCATTTCTTTCTCGTTTTCTTAAACTGTTCTTCATTAATCTGCTTTGTTCAGCATTGCAACCAAATTTTGCTATTGCCTATCCAGATAACAATATTCATTTTGTTCAAATTTATGTTTATCACTGTCACATTTATGACCTGATTACAGATTGCAAAGGGCTTTTACACACATTATTTTATGCAATTAGCACAGCATACCTATGAAGTTATCAGAGAAGGTTAGAAATCTAAGACTCAGAGAGGTTAAATGATAAGCTAAAATTCTATTAAAAAGGGTACATCTTATGTTTTTAAGTTTTAGATATATAATTTATTGCTCATTCCCACTAATCCATGCTGAGTCAGGACCAGTTGTGGAGGATCTTGATTTTACATTTCATTTATCAAGAATCAGTTTTCCTCCAAAATGACCTATAGAGATGAACCAGGAGAGAGAATAAACCCCATCGAGACTTCATTAGCGACAGGTTAGTGTTGTCTGAGAAAAGTGAAAGAATTCCTACTTTATATTACTTAATGTTTCTACCTGCTATCACCGACCGCATGTTCTCTATTGGAATAAGTACATAATACTGGTTAAAACCTCAGACTATTCTCCTTTTCTCCAGCCACTGAATTTAAGATTATCATTTTTATGAAAATGAAAAATGTCTGCTCCATCACTGCTCACAGGGAAACTACTGAAATTTCTACTCATTTCAAAACCATTTCTCTACTTCTGTAACTCGCATCCAAGTCAAGCGTGTCATGAATCCTAGCAGCTGTAACCTAGTCTCAGAAGGATTGACCATCACAATTAGATTCAGAGCAAGTTATATACGTCAGCATCATAGTTTATAAAGCATCTTAATGTGTTTTATATAATTTTATTATTAACAATAATCCAGCATCACAACCATTAGCATTATGCTCAATTTGTATCTAAGAAAACAAAAGCTGAGTGTCTTTCTCAAGATGGAAAGTCATGGAACTGGAAATTAAACCCAGGAATTTTTTACCCCAAAATGTAAGCTTATTCTACAGCACCACACTGAATTAAAATTTCTAAGTAGTTGAAATCAGAGTTAGAGCAGACTGAGTAACTACAATGCAGAAGATACGGAATACTTTTTACTTTTGAAATGTCCATGCTATATAAACTATTTCAGAGACTTGAAGAGTGAATCCTTAAAGGCTAGAATAATCATGAAATACGTAGGATTACTATTCTTAACATGTAAAGAGCTTTAAAAAAATCATTAAGAAAACATCCTAATTCTATAATGGAAAAAAAAAAGCAAAGGTCATGAATAGGTAATTTGCATAAGAAGTGTAAATAAATATGAATATTTAATAACACTGATAATCAAAGATATTTTAGAGAGATGTAATCATCTTTCACTTTTAGAATCCAACTATTAATTAAGTAACTGATTCTCCAAAAAATCAGAAATGGCAAAGATCTATGAAACCAGGTGCTACTCAGCATGGGAAGATATAAGTCCTTCTGTAAACTATTTGTGGGAGTGTAAATTGGTGCGATGATTCTGTACTATTCTGGAAATATGTGGTAATGTGAGCCAAAAGAGTCTATAAATGCTCAGACCTCTAGATTAATATTAGCAGCTCAATCCAAACTTCTCAGGAAAATTTGAAAACTCACAGCTCGCCTAAACGAGGGTTGATAATTAAGTTAGTATCCTTATAAGCAAAAATTGGCCAATAAATATTAGATCCACAGATCTGAATTTAAAACCGCAATTGATTGATTGACCAACTGTTCTAAGCTGACAATAGAGCCTCTAAGCCTTAATTGACAATTAAATGAGGAAATTTGGAAGGATTGGGAAGACTGTCGGCATACACAGTTGAGAAGACAAAGCGCTGAGCCTTACATACCGTTAGGAAAGGGTTAGATGTGGAGAATACTTAGAAGACATTTACCGTGGAGATTCTAAAAATATAGATACTAAAATGAAAAGCAGTGAAGTTCCATTCTTAACAGATTTATACGTGTTCTACACCTTATGATCATGAATTGTATACTGGCTATTTTATTAGAAGTTCCCCTGAGACATCATCATTTCAAAGGGGTTCTCTTCTTCCAAATGTAACCCCCAATCCTAAGGCTATGCCTAAGTTTACCTTGGGAAAATTTTTTGTTGTAATGTTTATCATGCAAAAAGTTTATTCAACCAGATGTTGCAATGTATGTATCAGCATTATAATAATTAACTCACTCCCTATGACCTCATTGACTTGGCATAACATCTTGTTTTAAGTGGCTTAACCTGACTTATGAATCAGAAAACATAAAGACTTACTGTATTTACTTTCTCCCATAGACATATTTGGAGAGAGAGAAATTCTAGCAGTTTTGTTTCTGTAAAAGTGAGGTGAATTAGGTTTTTTCCATATATTGTAAGAGGTATGGAAGAGTTCTGAAAAGGATTTACTGCAGTTATCAGAAGAAAATTTTGGAAAATGTTCAGCAACTTGAAAGTGGCCAGGAAGGCAGGGCTGGGGTTGCACAAACACATCAAGGGTAGCCAGGCATACAGGGGGTAGGCTGCCAAAGTACAGATAACCCACCAGTCTTTGAAAACATACAGCTAAAAGCCAATCGCATACTTGTATTTCATACATGGCACTGACACCTAAGTTCAAATCATTGTATTATAACCAAAGTAAGCTTCAACTACCTTAGGAGACACTCTGGTGACCAAAGAAATAAAGTCCTGTCCCAATGTGGAATTTGCTTTGGGGTATCCCAGGTATTCCTTATTAAAATACTTCACATTTACATGGTTACAATAAAAGTCCCCATGTAAATCTAATATGATGCTGCCCATGATATAATCACAATTTATTGGTTCATATCTGAGCACTTGACCCAACTGTGTCAATCAGAATCTTTCCTCTTGGAAATTAGAAATAAGACTAAGACTCCTCTCTCTCTGATAACTGCTCTCTGAATGGAAGAGAGCAATTGGTAGTGGTTATTTTCAGTCCTGTAGTTGTTATCCATTGCTGTGTAAAATATTCAATCAAGACTTAGTGGATTAAACAGTAAACATGTTATCTCAAGGTTTCTGGGGATCAAGGATTCAGAAGGGGCTTACCTGCATGGTTTTGGCTCAGGGTCTCTCATGAGGTTGCAGTCAGGATGTTGACTGCACCTGCATCTGAAGGTTTGATTGGGGCTGAAGAATCCACTTCCAAGATGGCACGCTCACGTGGATGTTGGCAAGAGGCCTCAGTTCCTCACCACATGGATCTCTTCACAAGGTCATTTAAGCATCCTCATGACATGGCTTCCCCAGAACAAGTGGTCCAAGAAAGAGAACAGGGAGGAAGCCACAATATTTTCTATGTCCTCAGCTCTGAAGTCACAAACCATCATTCTGCCACGTTCTACTCATTAAAAGTGTCACCAAGTCCAACCAACACTCAATGAGAGGGGAATTAGGCTCCGCTTTTGAGGAAAGAATTGTCAAAGAATTTGAGAACATACTTTCAAAACCACCACAGAGCATATATACAGAGAGATACAGAAGTGAGTAAATGAGAGAGAGGTCTGCTTGGGTTTCCTGACTACAGTTCATTTCTGAGATTGGCCGCACCCATGCCCTTGGGTTTTGTGAAACACCGCTGTAATCGTAAAAATAAATTTTCTTCTTTAAGCTATCTTGAGTTGGTTTTAATTATTCTTCAGCCAACAGAATCTTAATCACTATATGGATTCCTCCGATTAAAAACTTTGGCTCTTTTGATGACTCTGCTTCAGCCACTTCACTCATTGACCCAGAGACCTGGGCACTGATTTTTACAGTGAATACCCCAAAGACTTCTGTCCCTCCCCTAGAGGATCCCACCTACCAAACAATTGCAATAATGATGGATGCCCTCTTATCTCTCCTTCCTGTCCTGCCCCTGTCCTATTCTGGATGCTACTTAGTACTATGAGAAGAGAGAGAACACAAAACAAGAAACCAGAATGGAAAATCCTCCTGAGCATATTTGGGCTGGATAGTAAGTATACAGGATTTCTGACAAGGGGAAATTTGAGTTCAAAGTCAAGAAAAGGTGACCCTCTGCTACTGAAGCCAATTAAAAAGAACCAGTGTCTAATGAATTACCTTAGTCATATGCTAAAAATGTCCTTCCTCACTCAGCTTCAACTACCTGGGTAATATTTCAGCCCAGAGGATGGAGGGATCTCCAAAATCTCCAATAAGAAAAAAATACCCAAAAAAAGGGCAGTATGTAGCTGACAATAAGAGCAAACCTTCCCCTAGTTGTTTACCTGTCAAGAGGTTTTGGGTCCTTTCGTGACAGATGAAGTAAATTAGAGATTAAGGTTTTGTTAGTGTTTGTTTTGTACTCCCCGAGGCAAAGAGATATTTCTGGTGGCTGCAGGGGTTTTGGCCACTGGAAAGGTCCAATTTAGAACAGAACAGGAAAAACATCGCCATATTCTTTCAAAGTCATTGAGAAATATTTCTCGAGAGGGAAGGAAAGGAAAGGAACTAATATTTGTAGATGCCCTGTGGTGTGGCTGGCACTATGCTAAGCACTTTTACAATCACCCACAACCCTGGAGAATGTACTTGTAGCCGATACCAGGGAGCATCGCCAAGATCCCCTCTTCAAAGCCAGTGCAGCCCAGCTGGGCATATAGGCTGCTAGAGGCGCACAGCTGTACCTCTCACTAGGAACTGTCCTCAGTTATAGCAGACTACATCACCCAAGGTTACACACCTTCCCTGGGCATGGCATTTGGCCAATGATTGACTGAAGGGTTCAAAGGCTCAGCTCCTCTCTCTTAATTTGGGACAACTCTGTAGGGCCGTCTTAGCTTCAGAGTTCCCATCCGAGTTCCAGATGTCTCAGCCGCAGCTACATTGCGGGTCAGCTTACCTCTCTGCCCAATTCTGCAATTCTCTCCTTCTTACAAAGTGTATGTATCTCCCCAGTAAGGCTCTGCTTACAACTCCCCATCTCAGAGCTTGTTTCCAAGGATACAATCTAAAGTAGTACTATCTCCATTATCCAGATGACAAAATGAGCTTGAGAGAGTTTTATCAACATGCTTCTGGTCATATAGCTGATGGTGGAGCTCTGATTTGACCCTGAGTCTGTTTCATTCTGAAGTCATGTTGAAAGGGCATCCTAAAGATTAGACCTGAGAATTCTTACCATTGCCATGGTTTAGCCGCCTTCATTGTAATAGTGAGTACAAATTTGGTTTGGAAATTAGTCTTGGTGTGTCTAGATAATGTGAGCCTGTCTCTAAAGGGATCACATTCTAGGGGAATAGACAAAATAGTTTCTGTCACTTTGAGGTCTTGCCTGAAAATTCACCCACCATTGCTGTAGATACCCCAGCCTTCTATATCATTTTGCTTAATACACAACGATATATGTTTTACAGCTTTTCCAGCATAACCAAAGTAAATTTCTGACTGTGTTCTCTGTTGCAGTAAGTTATCTCTGGACTCCTCAGGTAGACTAAGACAGAGGAGCAGATCTAAAGCAGAAGAGAGAGACAAATGGAGAGCAATGTCCAGCTCCAAATTCTGTAAGCTTAGCCCATCAATGCTGTGGGCAAAGGGGATCAGGACTAGTGGTGCCTGGGGAGCCGTAGACACATTGAGAGTTGCATCTCCAGACTTTGAATTTCTAATGCAGCGCCAGCAGGGTGATTTATGAGACTGACCTCATGGATCTATATCAGACAAATCTCACTTTCACATTAGGATCAACAATCCCAGGAATTGCTTTAATATTAGAGAAAAATGTATGCTTTTTATGGCTGGCTTTGTGAATCTCATACAACCAATGACAGAGAAATAGTAAGTTTTGTGCAATAGAAGATGGAAAGAGATTCCCTAATTGGTCTTATCTCCATTTTAAAGTCTCTTGATTCTTTTGGTTTGTTTTTATTTTTAAATTACAAAAATAATGTCACTGGTAAATCTAATAATGCAAAAGAATATAAAATAATAAGGAAAAGTTCCCTTTTAGTCCTCTCCCAAAGTCACTCTCCAAGAAGTTACCACTGTTAACAGTTTGAAGAATGGTCTTCCAGACTTTTCTTCGTGCTTTTTCAAATGTGCATACATATATACATACAAACATGGACACTTACGGCTACACACACACACACACACACACACACAGTTGTAACATATGTCTTAAATGTTGTTCAGTGTCTTCTGTTATTCAAAACAATACAATGGACTTCTCATCTAATCAATACAACCTAGCGCCACAGAAATAACAACAACAACAATAATAATACTGGTGACAAGGCATACTATGGGCAGACACTGTTTCAAAGTGTTTTTCATCATCCTTGATTTGTAGATGAGAAAACTGAGGTCCCTAGTGGTATGATCAAACTTGCCCAAGGCACGTAGTCAGTGAATGGCAGAGCTGGGTTGAACCCAGGCAGTTTGGTTCCAGAACTCTGTTCTTATCATAGAGTGGGAAACATCTCATCTCTCTAATCGATCACATCAGGGAATTGTGAGAAGATGCTCTGGATGCTCCTAAGGTAGGAGAGCGACTCACTTCAAAGTCTATCACCAAATCTTGGGATTCCCAGATGCCCAATTCAGAGACCCAGAAGCCTGAATAGATACTAGTTTCTCCTAGGTAGAGTTGTCACAGCCACATACGCAAGAGGAGTGGTCCATGAGACAATCTCAGAAATAAAAGCTGAGAAAAGGATCTCACTGCCTCCATTTATTGTAATCTTTAAAGACAAGCACACAAAAATTTGGAAGATACTTTGAATTTTATTATGACTTTGAGGAGGGATAGAGGATAAGAAATTTTTTACATTAAAACATAGTAGGCCTTTAGCAAATGATGATGGGTGATGGATGGATGCGTGGATGCGTGGATGAGCAAACAGACAGATGACAGAAACAAAGGAGAGCCAAAGAAGCTGGCTAGAGACCTAGAAATGAGCCCAAGTCTTAACCCTTGAAAGACTGCTTGTCCCTGGCCCCAGATCCTGAATGCTTTTCCTGCTCCAGCAACACTCATCCATTTCTGATTTGGGAATCTGATTGGTACTGAGTTCCAAAGTCATTTTTCTTCCAGCCAGTTCCTTGTCTGACCTTTCTCTTTGTCTTTCCTGTTAGCCTTCTTTATGGTTTTCTTCCACTTCCTTAATTTTCCTTTATTATTTTTGTTTGGTTTTCTTGTTTTAATTTAAAATGTAGGATTTACTCAATATAACCAGTGAATTAATGCAAAGATGTGTAAAGAAATGCCCCCTAATGTTCCCCTTCTAGTCCTGCCTTCCTGAGATAATCAACGTCACAGCCTGATGTGATTTTCCACCGCTTCCTCATACTCCTAGAAACATACACGAACACATAATCGTATGTAGAAAAGGCCTTTTGGGTATTTGTTTTTATAAAAATAGAATCATACTATACATCTTGTTTTACAACTTTTTTCCCCCTAAATATATCATGGAGACCCCTCAAGTTCAATAAACCCAGATATAACTTATTTTTGCTATTTTTGTCAATTTTTTAACATAAATTGTTACACAGTAAATTGACCCTTTTAAGATAAGGCAGTTCTATGAACTTTAGTGCACGTCTACATTCATAATACCACCACCACAATAAGGATATGCAGCATTTACATCAAAATGTCCCCTTGTACTCCTTTGTAGCCACACCCTCCCCCCCCAACCCCTGGCAACCACTAATTTGTTTTCCAACATTATAGTTGTGCCATTTGGAGACTATTATATAAATCACACAGTATGTAACCTTTTGAGATTGGCTTCTGTCACTCAGCATAGTGCCTTTGAGATTCATCCAAGTTGGTGTGTACATCAGTAGTTGACTTTTTGTCGCTGAGTAGTATTCCATTGAATGGATGTACCACAGTTTATACTTACTCTTTTCAATGACTGTAATATAT
This sequence comes from Equus quagga, assembly GCF_021613505.1. NCBI lineage: Eukaryota > Metazoa > Chordata > Mammalia > Perissodactyla > Equidae > Equus > Equus quagga. The sequence continues at coordinate 19,511,653 of NC_060273.1, read as the reverse complement.
TCCTTAGTAAGTATAGAACAATTTATCCAACAAGTCTTATGTTGAGGAACATTCAGGCTGGTTTCCAATTTTTCCCCAAAGAAATAAGGTAATAAACATCCTTGAACATATATCCTACTATAGAGATGGTTTTATTTACATAAGATGATTCTTAAATGTAAGGTTGCTAGGTAAAAAACTGTGTGTAGTTTATTTTTAACACGTATTTAAATTGTTTCCAGTACTACTTGTTGTCACATTTCATATCCCCACCAGACATATATGAGAGGGTTTCCTTCCTCACATTTTTGTCAGTTTCCGATATTTTCTCTTTTTCAGTTTTTTTCCCAATCTAATGGGTTAAAAAAAAATGGTGTCTCATTTTAGCTTCGATTTGCATGTCCGTGAGCATCCTTTTGGATGCCCACTGACCATTTGGATCCCCTCTTTGGTGAGGAGCCTACTCATAGCATTTGTCCATTTTTCTATTGAGTGGTTTATCTGTTTCTGCTCAGTTTATGGGAGGTTTTTGCATCTTAGGAATATTACTACTTTTTCTATCATATGTGTTACAAAAAAATTCCCCAGTCTACAGTTTGGTTTTTTATTTTGTTTTGTTCTTTGGCCATACGTTTGGTGTTTGTTTTTTTCAACGTATCACGCGCATTTATCTTTTTCTTTGTGGGTTCTGGGTTTACAGTCTGCTTTGATTGGAAAGTCATCCTCTATCCAAGTTTTGAAAAAATATTTCAGATATTTTCCTCCCAATACTTATTTTCCTTAACATGTACAGACACTCTAAAAGTTAACTATTAGCATTTCCATGCCTTGTTTGCAGATGAGGGGACCAGGGCTTGGAGGGATAATGTAACACACCCAAAGATGCACGTCAAGGAAGGTGCAAAGCAATAATTTGGACCCCGGTGGTCCTCACAGAGCCCACAGGCTTAACCACCAAGTTGTACTCGTCCTTCCTCAGCGCCAAGTCAGATGCCAAGCTGTCCTTATGGAGTGTTGTTTTTGATCTTCTACACAGGCTGAGCAAAAAGAAAGAAAGAAAGTAAAAAGCTTCATGAATGAGTGACAGAGCAAAAGGAGTGGGAATAAGGGCCTACTGCTGCTCAGGGGTGTACCCAGCAGCCCTAATGTCAAGACCACAACTTTGGAATGTAACAGGGAGGACAGTAACTGTGCAAGGCCAGTAGGGAGAGAAGGGGAGTCACTCACTTTGGGGCTTTGGGGAAGCCATGTACACAGTGGAAACAGCAGGCTCTGGCATCAGACAGACCTGGGAGAATGGCAGTTCTGCCTTTTACTAGCTGAGTGACCTAGGTCAAGTTGCTTAACCTCTCTGAGCTCTGGCTCTCTCACTGTAAAGTCATAATAATAATATCTGTCTCTCATAAATGCTGTTATGATCTTCAAAAAGATGTCTGTCATGATGCCTGGCACATAGTAGTTGATTATAAAATGTGCTTTTCCCTTTTGTCTAATGCAAACATTGAGCCAAGCTCAAGGGAGGGCAGCCAGTCTTGCCAACCATGCTTTTCACAAGGTTAAGCAAGCACAGTTGTGACTCCGAAAAAATGCAGGGCCCTGTGGGCCTAAAAGGCATACAGCCTTTAGGCATAATAATAGCTAAAATTTACATAGTACTTACCCTGTGCCAGGTGCTTTGTCAACCCATTTAATCTTTACAACAACCATATAATCTAGGTACTATTATGATGCACATGTAAAGCTAAAGAAACTAAGTCACAGAGAGATTAAGTAATTTGCTGGGGATCATAGAGTCAGTAAATGGCAGAGCTGGGGTTTGAATTGTGTAGTCTGGCTCCAGCATCCATATGCTTAGCCTCTATGCCATACTATGCTCTACTATCATATACTATACTGTACCACACCATTCCATACCACATCATACCACGCCATTCCATACCACATCATACCATGCCATTCCATACCACATC